>NC_081537.1:12993102-13205602 GCF_030273125.1 Centropristis striata
ATTAACTTAGATAAAAAGCCTTCAATTGCCATTACCGAGTGTCCGGTTTGTCGTTAATCACTGGTGTTTATTAGGTCAAATTATCTTTCCCAGTGAATAAAATCACCAAAGCGCTCCATGAGACTTGCTAGAGATAATACACGATTAAACAGAGACGTAAACATAGCGCCATTTTGGACTAGAAGAGCTGTGCGTGACGATCTGTTCAGTTCTTATGCACTGCGCGCTCCCGCTGATTAAACATCATGCGGATAATCCGTCAACTGCGCAACAAACAGGCCGCAGTGGCGCTGTGTGCGCTGGAGATCTACCGTTAGCACCACTTCCGGCGCAGCGCGCAATCGCACACAGGGCTTACTTCATTTCGGCCGTTATTGTAATAAACACATTTTGCTTCGTTATTCACGTTACTACTTTATTTTAGATTGTGTAAATATATGTTTATATACCATCACATTGACTTCTATATTTGATACACGAGTAAATCTTATAAATTAGGAGGGCAGACGTCAAATAGGCGCCAGAGTCTGAACGACTTCTGATTGGTTAGTGTCCGTTGCCAGAGTCTGAGCGACTTCTGATTGGTTAGTGTCCGTTGCCAGAGTCTGTGCGACTTCTGATTGGTTAGTGTCCGTTTCTAGAGTCAGAGCGAGTTCTGATTGGTTAGTGTCCGTTTCCGGTTGCTGCGCTCCTCGTTTGAAAAGTAGTCGGTTAGACGCTCTGGGGCTCCGTGGCCATTGTTAAAAGACTGCGTCTGCAATGCTGCTAAAAGGGAAGTTTTGAGACTAACGCGGTTTGAACGAGGACCCTGCAAATAATTTCGGTAAGCACAAACCAAAAAACGTGGTAAAACCTTAACTAAATATTGTCCAGACGAGAAACGGTTGTTCTGAGAAGCAAACTTGACGTTAACGTTTGCTAAAAGTTAGCTTGTTATTAGCCACATGAAGCTAACGTTAATCAAGTAAAACTTCGCTTAATTTTGCAAATCTGTTTCAGGGGTCTCAATGCACTTAAAATCTACTGCAACACATTTGTTAATATTGTGTTAATAAGCTGTCATTCTACACATGTAAAACACAACATTTGTTCAACTTTGCTAACTTGGTTTATGTTATCATCCAGGCGTTTTGTTTTGAGGAGTTCAAACATGGCTCAGCGTGTGGCGGTGTCAGATGGAGCAAACAAGAAGACCGCCAGGGTTCGGGTGGCGGTTCGTCTGCGACCCTACATGGATAACCAAGATGAGAAAGTCGAGGGGCCATGTGTGAGAGGCTTGGACTCACAGAACCTGGAGATAATCAACTGGAGAAATGCTGCAGAAACCGTGAAATACCAGTCAGTGTCCTCAACATCTTAGCACTTCAGTGTCCGCATTTCTAAATTATTCTCTTGTTAATGACTATTTATTTTTCAACAGTTTTGATGTTTTTCATGGTGAGCAAACAACACAGCAAGGGGTTTTCCTCTCATCAGTGAAGCCCATTCTACCACACATACTGAATGGACAAAATGCAAGTGTCTTTGCCTATGGGCCAACAGGAGCTGGTATGTTACTTCAGTATTGCATTTGTTAACCCCTTTTCATTTTACCCCCCTTTATTAAGAAATGGGGGTTTTGGGGCAGTGGATGTTTAGGGGGAAATAGCAGGTCAAAAATAGATGCCAAATAGAAGTGGTGACTTAATTAATCAATCAAGTAAACCTATTAAGGTGTATAAGGGTTCAGAACATTAATGTATGACTCTCTGAAGTCCATTTCCATGCTCAACTATGACCATAAGTTGTTGTTGTTTCTGGATTGATACCATTTGTTATGCACATTTGGTGCTGAATCAGGCGATTTTAAAAAAACAAAAAAAACAAATTGAGAATGGATCAAATTTGCCAGCTACAGCCTCTGACAGAAAATGTAAAAAAAAAATTAAAAATCTGATATTCCCCCTGCAGATCAGTGGCATGCCAAGGGGTAAACTTGTACTTTATTTGGGTGCATATTAAAGATGGTAATCAAGGCACACCCAGTCTCAAATTTTCACGATATAAACGTGATATTAAGAGTTGGGTTTTATATGGACATAGGTTGTGTGAACTACAATTGAATGCATACAAATTCACCACCAGTCAAAATGCTTAGAATGAATATTCAAGAACTCTGTGGCCTTTTATTATAATGTTTCTATTTGCTCTAAAATTTTACTTATTTTTGAATACAATTTGCTTAGTTTACAATATTTTTTTTTTGTGTGTGTGCTAACTCACCATTTATAGGTAAGACTCACACCATGATGGGCAGTTCAGATCAGCCAGGTGTGATTCCCAGAGCTGTTCGTGAGGTCTTTAAGCTGGTCAAAGCCAAGAATGAAGATGAGGGATGGGACTACAGCATTGGCATGTCCTATTTGGAAATTTACAATGAGAAGGTATGAATGGTTGGCCACATAGTGTGACCCAATAGTGTCATGCTTTCTATTAAGAAAGTGATGCAGAAATGTGATGCAAAATGTTATTAGTTCAAAGTGCAAGTTGGGCCTGTCTTGTACAACGTAAACTGCCATTAGAGAAATGTTTCAATCGGCATATAATTGGGCATTTAGCAGTCCATTTTCGTTACTAATAAAGAATTCTGTCATAAATCAGAATGAATTGTCTGTTTGTACAGCACACTGTGGTAATATGTTGATGCATGTGCAGCTTAAAGGTGTATGTCTATATTGAATTCAAAGTCCAAACAAGCTAGTTTTGCAAATGGAAATGAACTCCAACCTGGATTTTAGGATTAGGATTTAAGCATTTAAAGCATCTGCGGTTCTGAAAGTGCTATTTTATGTTTGACGGTGTACAATCTGTCTTTCTCAGGTGCTAGATCTTCTGTCGCCGGGCTCCCAGGATTTGCCAATCAGAGAGGACAAGGACAAGAACATCCTTATACCTGGCCTCACTCACACCACCATCTCCTCCTTCTCAGATTTTGACAAACACTTTATCCCTGCCAGCCTCAATCGTACCACAGCTTCCACCAAACTAAACCAGCGATCCAGCCGCAGCCATGCTGTCCTCCTCCTCAAGGTTTGATTATATAATCTGATGAAGTCTGAGAAAATGTATTTGTTAATTACTAATTCTTTGAGTCTAGTTTGTGCATGAGTGTCAAAAGGCATCTTAAACAGGTCATGGCCTCTGAGCAGTAGGTCAGGATTTGGTAGCTGGTGCTGAGATCAGTTCTCTCTTGCACTGCTCCATTAGCAAACTCTGGGCTTTCTGGGACTATTCTGAGAGAGAGAAACAAACTGGTGGCTACTGTCCTTTCACTAACTTTGTCCTTTTTCAACTTTCTCACTTGTTGTTTTGTCGCAGAATTCATAGGTGTTTTCAAACCAGGGGCACTTTTTTCATTGTTCTAATAACTCTCCTTTTATTTTGTTGAAGCTGCAAGAACTATGTAGGCTTGAAGTTCTTAGAGCTGTTTTGAATCCCTTTTTTTAAACCTCTTATTAGAGAGTAGGTCAGGGATGGGCAGCTTAAATGCTGGAGGGGGGCACAGTTTTTCATCGACACTACCACAGGGCCACATATAGGACCGTGCACTTAACCAGATATGATGAAACTGCAGTTTTAAATATGTTTACAGTGCATTAACTTAACATATTTCATGCTCAAATGCATGTATAACAGTATAAATAGGACTACCAAAGGTTTGAAGCAAATCAAAAAATAACCACGTACTGTGATTTCTTTTTTTTTTTTTTTCAATGCAAGAACCACAGACCAACAATAATTACAAGAAGTATTTTTGTGCATTTTTACACTGCACTATTAAGATTTCATGCTCAAATGCATGTAGTTGTACTGAGGGCCACTTCAAGTGAGGGTGCGGGCCGTATGCGGCCCCTGGGCCTCCAGTTGCCCATCCCTGGAGTAGGTACGCTTTCAGCACAAGATGGACCGAGAGTGTCCAGT
Source organism: Centropristis striata (assembly GCF_030273125.1). Lineage (NCBI taxonomy): Eukaryota > Metazoa > Chordata > Actinopteri > Perciformes > Serranidae > Centropristis > Centropristis striata. The sequence continues at coordinate 12,997,063 of NC_081537.1, forward strand.
GATTGGTCCAGAAAAATGTTTATGTTAATAGGTTGAACACAGGCAACTGCAATTTTAAAAAACTGTTTGCCTTGTTAACGGATATCACAAAACGCGTACAAAAATTTGTTGTGAAGAAAATGGTGGAAAACACTGACCGAAGCATGACGTGAAAAGAGCCCTTAAAGTTATGTAGTTCTCTCAGGGATGGTTTGGTCTGAAAGCGCCTAATATATCACATTTCTTTAAAAAGCCTCTTCTGCTGCCTACCTTTGCCATATTAACCTTGCATTTCCCTCTTGTCCTCCCCCATGTTTCTTATATTTGACCCCATCTCAAATCTTAATTTTTTCAACGATCCAGATTGTACGGACTCAGCGCAGCCCGCCCCACAGACAGCAGACAGGAAAGCTGTACTTGATAGACTTGGCTGGGTCTGAGGACAACCGTCGCACTGGCAACCAGGGCATCCGCCTGAAAGAGAGCGGCGCCATCAACCTGTCACTCTTCACTCTGAGCAAGGTCGTGGACTCCCTTAACTCTGGCACTGCCATCCGTGTGCCATACAGAGACAGTAAACTGACAAGGCTGCTGCAGGACTCTCTGGGTGGCTCGGCACACTCCGTCATGATCACCAACATTGCGCCAGAGTACAAATACTATTTTGACACATTTAGTGCACTCAACTTTGCCTCCAAATCCAAGCTCATTGTGAACAAGCCCTTCACCTGTGAAACTGTGGCTGTGCTGCCAGGTGAGTGAAACTGAGTGTGAAACACACTTTTTCGTTCAGATTGACAAATGTAATGGGCCCAACAGCTGGAGGAAGCTGTAAATGTGATCCAATAGGGGGCATCCATGTAACACCCCAGAGGATAGAGAAGAGTGAACAGCCAGCGGTCTCTGGGTGGGATGGATGTCATATTACAATGTTTGTTTAATGTCTGAAGTTGGCTTTTTGAAACTTTTTTTTCTTTATATCTATTCCTGATGCTGTTTTTCTTCCCTGTGTGTTAATTCTGGCACTGCAATGCAGCTTTGACTGACTGCTGTGCCATCTTGAATTGCTTTACACTCTAGAGAGCCACACAAACAGTGTTGCTCAAGTGCACTGAATACTAAACTGCTAATTTCCCTTCTGCCTTCATCTCCAGTGAAGCGGGCTAGAGAAGACCGCGAGGCAGGGGGTTCTGGCACCGAGCCACAGAAAAAGAGGCAGAAAGATGAGAGGAAGACTGAACAGGGTGGCTCCTCACCTTCTGCACACTTGCACAGGTTAAAGATCACACACAGACGTATAGCTTGTTTGACTAATCAGACTTAGGAACTGATGTTTGATGGATTAAAATGCATCTGCCCAAAGCTACTGCAACATATTTAATCCACACAACAGCAAGTTACACAAGCCACAGCCTCAAATTAGTGGAAAAAAATTTTATATCTTGTGCTGAAAACATAGTGCTCCCATTGGCTACAGCTGCTGTGTCTCCTGGGATCTTTTTGGGAAAGATACAAGCACTGCTTTCACGCCATCTGTTATCAGGTGTATAAATATGTCTGTGCTATGAATCTCATCAATTTGTATTAGTCGACCTTTGGAGTGCATTTCAAAGTCCTCAAACACACTGGCCCCCTGTTGTACAACAAATATTCAAATATTTAAATTTTAGTCTTATTTTAATCAGTTTAAGTAGATGATGGCACAGAACATTTTATATTTAGTTTGTCCTTTTGTGTAAGAGGCAGTTCTGTTTTGTTGGTGTGTTTTTTGAGAAGGTGATAGAGGGGAAGGAAGGTGATTTGAAAAAATTGGGGGATTTTGGTTAAATTATTTTTAAAGACAATATTGTATGTTATCTTCAGTTAGTGTTAAAAATTATGTTGGTGCTGTATTTTCTTCAACTTGTCTTAGTAACAGAAAACAAGGTCTTTGATGAATATATTTAAGTTTTCCTAACTTAATTGACTCTTAATTTTCCTCTTAATTTGTGTGTCTTTCAGTCCGTCAGAACCGTCAGTGATGGACAGACTATTAGCTCTGGAGAAGCTGATGATGAACTGCCAGGACAAAGAGAAACTGAGCATGTTGAAAGATGTGGCCCAGTCTCGCAAGGAGATCCAGGTAAAAACACACACTGTCATCCAAACCTGAGTGTTGTTTAATTTTGCACAATCCAGGATTTGGTGGGGGTTTTTTTTATCTGCACTGGGGTCTGTTTTTTGTCTTTTCTTTGTATGTAATTAACCTCATGCTGTCAGATCTTCATACTGATCTATTAACTCTTCTTCATGGATATTTGATGGCCAACCTCGCCTCGTTTTTACAGGAGCTCAAAGAGAAGCAGAGGGAGTTGGAGAGTAAGGCTAAGCTTTTCAGTTTGTTGCCTGGAGAAAAGCTCAGTGACAAACATGAGCCTGCCTTCAAGAACAGTACAGCTCCTCTGCAGAGAAAACAGCTAAATGCTAAAAAGCAGCAGGCTGTGGTCCAACCCATGCAAGGTCAGAAAAATATCACAATTTATGCTTAGCTTTGTTTGTTTTTATGACAAAAGCATACATAACGTATGTATTTAAAGACGATCTGAAACTTGAAAGTCTCATGACAAGTTCTATTATTACAGTTGCTGGATATGATACATGGTGTTATGTTGGAGGTTGTTGGGTTTTTTTTTCTTTGCACGACATTTAGGACATAAATGTTGCAGTAAGCAATGACTCAGCAGTAGCAGCCATATCTAGGAGGGAAAAAAAGAGTGGCAGTGAGTGGGACACCCAGGGATTCACATGTACAAACATGCACTTGCAGCCGGACCAGCTACTGTTTGATGTCTAAAAAGAACAGAAGCTCTGATTAAAACACACACTACACTATAACATTACACAGCAAATAGTTTTCTGCTTTATTAATGTTCAGAATGTCGTGTTCAACCCCTTTTAAGAAAACATCTTTCTAACCTGCCAACTAGAAAGATGTTTGCAGGTCAGAGGGTTAAGACTATGGACATACCGCATAATGCTGTCTTTAAATTGCCCGTCAATGAGTAAGTGTTATATGGTCATCTGACCTTTTAGGAAAACTTTTTTTCCTGCTGCATAATCTTCTGCTGTTCATATTCCCGATACTAAGTAGTCACTCACTAATTCTATCATGTTGAATCACTGGAGTTATTGATGAGCTGCAATGTGATACAAGAGCTCAGTCTACAATATAGGAGCCAGAAAACGTATCCAGTGACGATGAGGAGGGATTTTTTTTTTTTGTACCCCTCAGCAGCTTGTGGAGTGAAACTGATGCCATGGTACCTGTCTCTCACATTAGGCTTTGTAACAGCACTAGATCCAAACAGAAAATATGAATTTTTAAACTGTTAAAATGAAAAACTTGGTTTAAGATTCTCTGTGTATTTCCATTGGTTGCCGACTGAGTTGGACTGTGCAGAGTTTAATGAATTAAACATTAATTTATGTGGTTTCCTTCCCATCAGTGTCCCAGCTCAAGCCTCTTCAGCAGCTTGCTGTCGTCAAAAAACAGTCCGTCTGCGTCAAGAAGAAAGAGAGGAAGCTTTCAGACCAGGTTGAGGTCAGCATCCAAGCCTTGACTGTACTGCGCTTAGCTTGACACGTCTGCAGAATTGCAAGCATCAGATACAAGCTGACGTGGTGCATTAAGTCCAATTTGTTTTTTGTCTTGTCAGACACTGCAAGATCTCAAATTTATTAGGTCAAAATTACCTCCTACGCAGACCAATAAGCATGAATAAATGTTGACACTTGAATAAGATTTCAATGTACATTTTCTAAAAGGCCAACTCTAAATGTAGATTTCTTTTCTCTCTCAGTCTCCAGATGGTAAAGAGAACATAAAGGAGAACGGCTGGGAGTCCCAACTCGACACATCTGTGCTGGAGCACTCCAGACAGAAAATCCTGCACGTCCTCAACAGTGGCTCTCTGAAAGAGCTGAAGGGTCTGCAGCAGATCGGAGACAAAAAGGCAAAGCTCATCCTGGGCTGGAGGGAGATCCATGGAAACTTCATCAAGGTTGGTAGATAAAATGTTGAGCTGAGATCTTGTTTTATCATGAAAGGACAGTATATAAACATTATGTTTTATTAATTTAAGCTTTAATGTAATTCTTGTGACGGTATGATTTGTTTTGCAGGTGGAAGATCTGGAAAAAGTTGAAGGCATGACTGCAAAGAGATTTTCCTCCTTCATGAAGGTATGAATTTTTTCAGGTAGATTAATACAATTTAAAAACTACTTCACTTTCAAGCAGCTTAAAGCACCTTCATGAAAATCAAAGTCTACTTGCAAGCATCTGACACATTTTGAAACATGAAACTTTTTAATTTGTCACTAATCTGCAGAAAACTGTAACAAGACATCATTTTGAATGTGATAATTGAAATAAGTGTTATGTATAGATGGATAATTTACCACAACAGTAAGGTGCTGAGAAGTTGGAAAATGCTTTTGAAGTGCTTGAAATTGTCTTAGGAAAAGTTGTAACTGTAGGTAAAATGTCTCAAACAGCAGTATTGAAAAATTTGCTATGAAATTTGGTCCAGAGCATTCATGTTTTCTTTTAATCTGTTGCCGTCACATCCAAAAGTTGTTTGGTTTATAACTAAAAACCTGGAAAGTGACTGCATTCCCATCAGCCTCAGCTGTACTTAAGGTTTTATGCTAGGTAGCCAAGGATGTTGGCATAGTAACTAAGAGCATGTTGGTGCTTAAACCATCAAAGCTGTTAGCAAGTCTGTTGACTCTTCAAACTAATGAAGTGGAGGATTATGGCCAGTGATTGCACTGTGCAGCTTTTAGGGAATACATTTCTCTGTGCTAATCATTTCTTCTTCTTTTTTTCAGGCAAACATCCTGAGTGCCATGGGAAAGTGATTTTTTTGTTTATCTTTTTTATGTTTTCATTATAGCCATGATTTAATGTATTACTATCTCGGAAGCTTTTATTTGTCACTTGTGCTTTTTTTATGATGTTTTTGTAATTCCTACTGTGCTCCAGCAGGGGGCGCACTCCTGCTTTTTAATAAATGTTTCACGTGTCACTGAATATTTGAGTGTTTATTCTCATGATCATAAATAAATCTGATGGTCACTTTCACATCTGACCCATTGCACCCTGCCTCCTCTCTCAGATCAGTCACCCTCTCTGGGGGACAGCTGTGGCCCATTTCCTGTTTTAAAACCTAATTGGGCTAATTTTTTTCGAACTCGTCCTGTGCGAGGCGGAGACACGAAGATACATTTTTATCACCGACCTTTTATACAGCATCAGAAGATAAATATTCAGTGTGAAAAGCGTTTTTTTTAAGAGGGGTGTAGAGAGGAGGATGCTCTAATCCAGCCTCCACCTCCCCTCTCCTACAGCACGTAGTCTGGTTGATTTCACTTTTCATTTCACACACACCCCTCCTCTCTGATCCGCCCTGACATCCAGGAGCCTCCCCATACAGCTTCCCATCCATCCCAGCACACTGCGCTGGAGCGAGGCGCTACACCACCGCTTCTCCGGCGTTCACATTCAATATTGTTGGATTTCATGCAAGCGGAGCGACTTTGCACGTACATCGCGGCCGTAGAGGGATGTTTTGTCGTATCTGAGCTTTTTTTTTTTTTTTTTTTTTTGCACCTGAGAATAACGATGCCACAGGCAGGCACACTCCGGATGTGTTGAGACAGACGCCGGATTAAAAAGGTCAGTATGATTTATTCACATTTCCCTCGTGTATTGGTGTTAAATGCGGACTCAATAGTGTGGGTTTTCAAGGTGCATGCTTTTTCTGCCATCATTGCAATTTAGCAGCCCAAATCCACTGAATTTAAATCACGAGGAGCAGGCTAATTAATGCCCCCCTCCTCTTTCACTCGTCCATCCGAGTATTTCTCCTTTGTCTTCGTCCTTTTCTGTTCTGTCCTCTTTTACCTTTTGTTCTGAGCCCAACAACCGGCCACCATACCCTCGTTTAGCGCTTGTGTACACATGATGAAATAATGGTATGTACACACCTGCACGGAGATGGCTGCTGCCATCCTTTCAAAGGAACCTGTCTCCATCTGCCATGCCTTTGTACTGCCCGTGTCATTGTGACCTGCTTTCATTGTTACCTGAGATAGCTGGTCTTCTATTTTAATGCGAGGCCTGATTTATAGTGGGGGCAGTGCGTGCGTTTGATCTGTTTACCTCCAGTCTATTTATTTACAGTCCAGCATGACATAAGACGTGCTGAATAAATAAAAGAGGATGAATGTTATCTGAAATCAAAGTGGATTATAAAAGAGGCTTATGGTGATATTGAGCCTGGATACAAACCCTAAATCAGCCGAAACCGAGTATCTAGGGACTGTGAAAGTTATTAGAGTGAGCAGGATGGGCTGAATGTTGTGATTTTAAAACCTCAGCATTATTATTTCATTCGACCTCCCCGTGACTTAGAAAATGCATTCGGAATAAGCTTTAAAGGCCAAGTAGCTTTAGTGTGTACACAAGGATTTTGACTCTAGTTTTCTCATTCACTCAAGGTTTTTTACACAGAAAAAAACAAATGGCTAAAAAAAGGATAAAACGTGACTATGTACTGATATAAATAAATAAATACATAAAGTATCTTTATATGTTCATAAAACATTAACACAATAAATGTGTAATGCAGTGGTGCAGAAGGTGCTAGAATAAATGAGGAGTAATGTACAAGTTGCTTAATATACATGAGCTAGGTGGATATGATGCTACATATAGTAAAAACAACTTTTAATTTTAATAGCAACAGCCTGCCCCAAATATATATATATATATATATATAAATATGACATTTTGTACAAATATTTTATTCAAATTTAAACCATACGCTACTGACTCAGCATTGTACTCTCATAACCCTGACCTAATTAGTTTATTTCAAACATTATTCTTCCTTGACCGAAAACCTGGCACCTACAGTTCCCATAATGCCACTCGTGGTGTCTGGATGATAAAGACTCATTGCCCAAAACTGTCAATTTATGGTAAACAGAAAATGTTTGTAGCTCTGTCTGAAACTACAACATGCATTATCTCCCCAAGAGACGATTTGTGTTTCCCTTTAACATTACCAAATGCCAAAATTATGGAAAACACAACAAAACTATAAGGACACTCGGAAAGCACAGACTCCACCAGGGTCGTGCCATATTTCAGAGGGTCCAAAATTTCATGGGTGCTTCCTTGGCTCATGCTACACCTTTCCACCAAGTTTCATGAAAATCATTGTTTTTCCATAACCCTGCTGACAAACAGACAAACTGAGCCCAAACATAACCTGTGGTCAGTTAATGACGTGCCCTGTTTAAAAATTATTCCAGCAATTCTTTATCGGTGAAGCAGGAGCTGTAAGTCTAACAATTATATAATTTAACATTTTTATCTTATTTATTTGACTGTAAATCTTCTTTCGTGTAAAGAAGTAAGCTAGGTACTACTGTAGGCTAGAAAACAATAATGCACTCTGTAAAAAAAATAAATAAAGTTAATGCTCTAATGACAGATTAATGTGTATTTTAGTTCCCTCTCTTTTAGTTGTCTTGTTTTTATTATTATTATTGTCTTATTGTTTGGTAGGATAACCCCCTGAAGCAGAGACACTATTATTTTCCTTATACAGCAAAAGGCACCTTTAATATTTTGTATTGCACACAAAATAAAAAAAAATTTTGTTCTAAATATTGATCTTAAATTTTATTTGTTCAGAATCGCATGAAATCGAACTTTGGGGTGAGAAATTTCGATACTGCTACTCAAAATATTTTAGAGCACCCCATCCTCTCTGTTTTTAAATCCCACCAGAATCATTTTTGTACAGTCCCTAAGCTGATAAGAGCAGCATCTGTTCACAAAGATGTGTTTACAAAAAATGTTTAAAACCACTTTTCTGGCCCCCAGGTGAACTACAGGCAGCACACACAGGACTGGACCACAAACAGAGGCTTCATTTTTGCTGTCAGCATGGCTGTGAACATGATGCCAACTCCCGCCATTTGGCCAGGGGAGGACCAACCGTCGCTGCTGGATGAGGAGGCCTCTCTGACGAGCCAAGCCCCCATCTCTGTGCCATGCCCACCAGTCAGAGGTGAACCACTCATCCACAGCGGCAGCAGCAGCCCGGTCAGCACACGGCCTCCCCGCAGCAAATCCAAAGGCGAGCTAGTCATAGTCATCAACGAGAAGCTGCAGAACAGTAAGTGACTGAGTATGACCTCGTGTTAAGGCAGCGGGTGGGAGGAGGAGGGGAGGTCATACAGCTGCTTCGTCAGCTCACTCAGGGAAAGTTCCAGTGCATGACAGACTCCTGGTACACACACACATTCACCTCCTCCAGTGTTTCAAACGTTTGCCCGACCTTTTTGTCCCTCATGTGTAGGTAACGGGATCCACCAAACGCCCGCAGAGAGCGCCTCCCCAGTAATCTGCTCTCCTCCCAGAAGACAACACTCCATCTCTTACCCCCATCACAACAAGACCAGGAAGGGGAGCAGGGCGAGCTCCATCGGCTACACCGCCTTCTCGCCCAGGCCGTCGCTTTCTCGCCACTCAAGCATCGCCACCAACCCACCCTTAGACCGCACCAAGGTCAAAGACTACCTCCTACTCTCTGTGCTGGCCTGCTTCTGCCCCGTCTGGCCCATCAACATCGTGGGATTTGTCTACTCCATCATGGTGAGGAGAACAGGATCTTCTGTCTTTTTGTACAGGGGAAACAATTATAAATTATAGATATCACCATGAAATTTCCTAAATGGATTGCTTGCATTAAGATGGTTGTTATATTGGAAATTTTTCCAAATTTTGTGTTAAAATATGCAAATCAGGCATTATCTTATTAAATATGTGCTCATTTGCATAATTTTCTAGAACAGAAATCTGAACATTGTCCAGGTTAAAAAAAAATTCAAATTTTTGCCAAGGATTTAGGAATAAATTTCCATTTAAACAAGACTATGAATGATGTATGAACAACCTCCTCTCCAAAATGCTTCAACTGCAAAGTTTAGTGTATTCGAGTTCTACTTAAGTTGAGATTGAGAAAAAAATAATTTTGAGAAAACAGCTTTTAAAGAAAGGACAATTTCATGCATTTTGTAAAAAAATGCTGCCCTTCCATGTTAGCGGAGAGAAAATGGGCCAAACTAAAAACTCAAAGTAAACGTTAAATATATTTTCCTCAGAGATTGTTTCTGTTATATAGGAAGCTTTTATCACACTGTTGATTTGGCTCTTAATGAGTTATTTGCTGCTATAAAACAAAGATGTAACATCATGATTGACAGCTGTGATCGACTTGAGACCGGGCGGGTGGGTGTATTGGCGGGAATTCAATACCACGGTTACACCAGCCAATCACTACTGCGCAGACGCTGGCTCCGAATGAACAAGATGGCAGCTCACTTATCTGGGCTATTTTGGCTTCACTTTCACACAGCAGGACGAAATGGAGACATGTCGTCCATTCTTTATTCAGTCTATAAATATCACCATAAAACTTCACTAGTTGAGACATATATTTTTCTGCACTGGTTTTCTGATTTTTTTTTGTTTAAATATGCAAATTAAACGTTTTATAATGCGGAATTAGGAGAAATCTCCAGATGCAAGTCGACAAAGTGTAGTAAAAACACAGAAATGTGCTCTTCTTCTTCTCCTCTTTGTTTTTCTTTCCACTAGTTTGAAAGAAGACATGAAGCAAAATAGCCCAAAATCTCAAGTTTGACAACAGCATTAGCAACAGTGTTTTGCCTGCAGTGTCTCATATGCTGCTGTATCAAGCTAACAGATGCTTCAACCTTCTCTTGCAGTCCAAGAACAGCCTCGAGCAGGGAAACCTGGACGGCGCCGTGCGTCTGGGGCGTGTGGCCAAGATGCTCTCCATGGTGTCACTAGTAGGAGGGACGGTCATTATCATCGCCTGCATTGTCAACCTCGCCAGTGAGTCTCCCGAATCTGACCTTTAACCCCTAACCTTGTCTTTTTCCCTCTTGTCTGCAGTGATCCGTCCCTCTGAACACATGCCACCGCCACCGTTTCTCCCACCACAATATCATATTCAGCTCAATCTGACTGTTATCACTGATATTATGACCCTTCTCTGGAGATTTAAGCGCTAGTTACAATTGCCTGCACGAGTCTTGATACACTGCGGCACTGTAAGAACTATGTCATCGTTACACAAACATCAGATCATAATTAATCACATCGGACTCAAATCTACATTTTCTGACATGTTTCTTTATTTGCACGGGTGGCCTCCAGCCTCCAGCTGTAACTGACTGCATGCCTCATATTGATGTGTGTGTATCTGTAGAGTCGTGTGTGTGTCTGGTGTTTGCCTTGCCCTTGTTTGCTTGTACAAAATGTACTGTCCGTGGACCATATTTACATATAATCTGTGTCAGTGTGTGAGATGTTGGCATGCTCACAGGGCTAATAAATGTACATTTATTGTACCGAATAAAAGGATTCTGATAACAGATCAGTGATTATTCCTTTTTAAAGGCTAAGGTTGTCACTACACAGAATCTTAAACTTTAATATAATTCAATTATAAAAGAATATGCCACTGAACATAAATCAACACAGCTGATTTTCCTTTCTTGGGTTGAAAATCTGATTGTGATCTGTTTTTTGGGGTTTTTTTTAACAGCTTTGGTACTTTTGATACAAATCAAATGTGGATATAATACTATAAACATGGTATTGAAAAACTATCAATACTTTTGACAACCTCTAAAGAGAGGTCAGCGTTCCTACGAAGGCTAGAAATCCTTGAAAACACATGATACCATTTTAATTTGGCTTAAAGGTTTGAGAAGTGCTTGAATTTTGCATATAGTGCTTGAAACTTCCTGAAATGTATGTTATAATAGATGCCAAGTGTACTTACAAACATATGACACATTTTGAAAGATATAATTAAGTTGTTTAACTTCTGTATAACACTGTCTGGAAACCTAATTTAGATTTTAATACCACAGTAACATCTCATTTAAATAATTAGTATATATTTTTATAAAAATGTCATTTACCACAGCTGTAAAGAGCCAGAAAACGCTTGAAAATGCATCTTTAAAATGCTTGAAAATTGCTTGACATTATGTATGAAGGGTTAGTAAGTTAAATGATTCTTTGCCTCTTCATTTCAGTTCAAGTGGATACTTATCTGTACTTTGTTATTGGATGCAGCCTGTTGGGTCTCATTAAACCAAGACATGTCCTAATTAACGTAATGACTGTAAGAGCCGTTGTACACACAAGATGAGTTTAAGGGCTCTGGGACTCAACAACCCTCGTTTTTCTCATTATGTAACTTGTCCTCTGTAGTCTGCGAAAGTTTATACATCCATATTAAGTTGCAGAATATATAAAGCTCTTCGACTAATACGCTTCCTTCTTTTTTTTTAGTAAATGTGAAAACCTGAGTTTCATCCCAGGATGAAACTGGATAAGGCAACTGACCGTCTGGCCCGCACCTGCACCACCGTCTTTACCGCCTAGTCATTACCTGGATGTGTGACAAATATGCACCCGATATACAGTGCTTACTTGTATTTCTGTAATCTATATAAATCCCTTTTTGCTAATGGAAGAAAATAAAATATGCAAATGCTGCTGCTGTGGGTCAGGGGAGGAGGGTTTGTCTGTTAGATGGAGAAGGGAGTAGACAGTCTAATCAGCCCCTTCGTATTCTGCTCAACACATTCAGAACGGATCTTGAGAAACTCTTCCCATCATCACCCGCGGAACTGACTCCGACAAAGTGGACTAGAAAATGGGTAAACCAGAGGAGGTGGTTACAGAACGGGAAGGATTGCCTCCCAGTTTTCAGCACCACATGCAACAAAATGTCAGCCCAAGTTCATCCATCACTGCACCCGATGACAGAGTTCCAGCTTGCCGCTAAATCCCCTCGGCCTCGGATACTTGGAGAGGCTCCGGGATTTGTGGTCGCATCGGAATCACAGAGCAGAAATTCACCTGACTCCCACACAAAGAAGAAACACTCTGAATTCACAGTGTTTCTCTTATTTCTGACTCTTCTCTGTGGTTCTCGTCGCGCCCCGCCCCATACATCTAGTGATTGAGAGTGTGTACGGGTGGCAAAAGAGGATGAAAAAGAGACTTACCAAGGACTAGCAATGGGTGCTAATCTGAAAGGGATTATGGAAAGTCTCACACAGAAGGCACTGTCATCACTGCAAGGAAATTATGTGCCAAAACAGAATTTAAAAGACCCAACTCTGAATACAGAATTGTTGTAAAGAGGAAATGTTCCTGCTGCAACGTTGCTGTATATCCGCTCAACACCACTGACCACTGTGAGCCTTGGGAGGGTACATGTTCACCAAAAAACACTGTAGCAAGATACTATATGCTAATTATGCTACACCATCTATCTTTTGATAATGTTTGTAAAACATAATTTTGAAATTTCATAATGTGATGCTGTTGAAGTGCTGTGCCGCAGCTGACAGATGGTAGTATTGCATATTGGCACCACTATTTGGTTAACAAATTAAATAGCTTGTGATTGCAGTCAAAGTTTGTGGCTGCAGCCTTGTTCTGTATCCACAGGCAGCCGGTACTTCCAAACCAGACAGATTGTGGCTTTTTTGTCCCCCTTAATCTGCAATGAACACCTTAATTATGTACACCAGGGTTCGTACAAAGACTCATAAAATAAATGCATAATTTAACCATTATGTTTTCAAAGTTAGGATTATGCTTGATTTTGAATATACTCCATTATTTATTATTTATTATTGATTATTTGTTAAGGATTCTGTTAAAATGCATCAGAAAAGTATTCAAATCCCATAGTTGAAAACCAAACAATTACCAGAAAATGAATATCTAATTAGTCAAATAGTAAACCAAAAATCTTTCTTTTAATTTTTTCAATCTTGTCTCCCTGTGTCTCAAACTGGAAGAGCTAACTTGGCTAATACCTTAAGTCTTTTGATGAGCCCTTAATTCTGGAAATTAGCAAGCATTAACTAATTATGTTTAAGACATACAATCAGATGGTAAAAAGTCAAACATTAATTGCTCTGGATATAAATGAACTCAAACGTTATTTTTCACAATTCAAAAAGGCTTTCTGAGAATTTAGTGGTTTCAGTACCTCGACAGTGCTTGAAACATGCTTGAATTTTTCTCTTACGAACCCTGGTGCCCATTCTGTCGTCACACATGCTGTTTTCTGAATGTGTAAAACACTGATTCAAATATGGTTTTATGGATGTGTGAGAAATGAATAGCAGTACTGTGGAAAACTGCTTTTTAATCCTGATTTATTATTATTATTATTCTGTCTCCTGTGTATCCTTAACTAACCTCTAATCTTAATCTACCTGTGATTCTCACTGTGATCTGAAACCGCTCGGTTTCATCGAGAAAAGGATAAAACTCTCCTTATTTACTAGATCCTGGATTTTGAATCATGTACAGAAACTTCTCATAATGACCTGCAGACAATTTTGAAATGACTAAATATGGCATTCTTTTCCCTCTGTTAGCACTTAATATGTAAATTTAATTGTAATCAACAGTTGATGTATTCTGCAGATATAAATCTCAATATTGTGATAATTCTCTAGTTGATATGAGTTAGCATTCAGTAGTTATGATCTAACATAGGCACAGAAGCTGACAGTCATTGTGTTACCACCAGGCTTCTGTAATCTTTGTGGTTATTGGCATGTTGTGGATTTTTATTAATGTATGATGATAGAAATTGAAAATTACAATGATAAGCTGGCACTTGGAATATTATACTTCTTCAGCACATTCATAATAAAGACACAATGCATGCAACATGTTCTCTCTTTGTTGTTGTGCAGAGATAAAGAGCAGCAGTGGAGATTATAGAGGTTTTGTTTCTGTGGGAGAGAATGAGTGTCAAAAGTGAGTAATATCCAGAGAGCTTAGCCACTGAGGAGAGGTTGGGTTTGCAGTTTAGCAGATGAGAGCAAAAAAAAGGGGGTGAGTATTAATGTAGTTGTCTGCACCGTGATAGTGTGTAAGCTGCAGGGATTGAAAGCGAATGCTGTTGTCAGGCAATGGAGCGGAGGCAGCAGGAAGGGAGAGGCCCTGAGCCGAGGAAATACACTGTGCTGTAATGAGAGTTAATGCCTCAGATGACTTCCACTAAATCAAAGCAAAAATATCCCTCATTATTTTCTTTGAGGTTTTTTTAGGCCTTAAAGAAGCTATTACTATCTGCTGTTTACGCCAACCTATTTAAGTTATTAGCATTCAATACGAGAATAATAAATTGGCAATTTTTCACTATTACAATTTATTTGTTATAGATTTTTGCACTTAAACTGACAGCAGTAAGCATTTAAAGTGGGTGTACACAACAAACAGGATATTAATGTTGCAGTAAACAACTATTATCTATTTAAAGATAAAGGGGAGTAATGGTGTCCTGACCAGAGAATGAAGTGTTGCTTTGTGTGTGTTTTAATGTGAGCTTCTCAAAGAACAACAACAAACTGTTTTGTGAGCCGGTCCTTGAGTGTCCCACTCACTGCAGCTTTGCACTGTTCTCATATGGCAGTTATCACTGATGGCGCCTTCCTGAACCACGGAACTGTCCTGGAAGTGACCGACACTCGCTTGTTCCTCCTCAGATTACACTGTTAGCTCTGTCCCCATTGTTGCTGTTTTCAGGACTGTTTGGGTGGAGTTAGCACCATTAGCTGCTAGCCACCTTCATGGTGAGAGCCATGTGCGCAGGGAGTCGATATTCTGTGTACAGTCACTTGGTCTGTGCCACATTGGCCAATAAATTAACACCATACCATTTGTTTAAAGTAGCGTTGCAATTATTAGTCAATACAGGGAATTCTACAACTATTTTGATAATTAATGGTTTAAAAAGACTCTGCAGACATGCTAACCAAATGCTTACATATTCATGCTAGCATGCACACAATATCCATTTTAAAAAGCTGATATTTAGCAGGTCCAATGTTCACCATATTTGCCATCTTAGTTTAGCTTGCTAACATGCTAATTAGCACTAAGCAAAGGCTGTTGGAAATGTCATGGATTTGCAGGTATTTGGCAACACACATTTCTGATGCTTAACGCGTTTTGTTCAAGCTAACCAGTCGTATTGACGAGCTAACAAAACCATAGCTTTACAAATTATTTATTAACTTAATCTACGATCTAAACAAAATGGCAAGAGCACTGAAAAACATGACTAGAGGCCTTAAGACGTGATTATGTTTAATGTCCCCTACAACCACTATAGTCTCATTAAGCCACTTGTTAGCAACCAGCTTTTTAAAGACACATACAGCTACAAAAGTCACAAGGTGGGGGATTTGGGAACGTATTTTATGCCATACAACAACACGCAAACATCTCTTAAGCTTGTGTTCACCACAAACCTAATTTCGGGCATCTAACCACCAACCCATTGATGATATACTCTTTTTGTTGTTGTTGAGTAAATAGGCAATAAACCAGGCTATGCTGCCTTAGGGTGTGGCTTACTCTTGATTATATTTTCATTTTAGAACTAATACATCCGATAGTTGAGAGTATTTTAGTCAAAAAGGTGTCTAGCACCCGATACAAGAGCCATGCTACTAAAGGCCAAACATTTTCTAGCGTTTCAACTGTGAAAAGCTACTTTTCCTTGTCTTACATTAAAGTAAATGTATTATCTTTTGAATTTTTTTTACTGTTGGTCGGACAAAATAAGATATTTGAAGGAAATTGTGATGGGCAGCTTTTACTGTGTTCTGATGTCTTAACATGCAATTGATAAATTGAGAGAGAGGGGGAGAGAGAGAGAGGCTCGAGTTTGATAAACGATAAAGTGAAGTGAGTGCTCGGTCAGAACATAAAAAAATACTGTACATGCAAAATAAACATTCAGTATCTAAATAGACTCGTGTCACATGCAAAACTTCCTTTACTTCCAGAGATAAAAAAAAATCAACTACATTTGCAGAAATATGACAGCATTTTCTGACAACAGCAAATTCTCGCTCGGCAATGTCAACATTTTGACAGCAAAGGGTATTTTTGTTTGTACTCAGCTAATTTAATGGTAGGTATGTACAGTTGCAGCTGGAAAGAGGATCAGCGTACCAGACAGAGTCACATCCAGATGCAGTAAGTGGGTCAGGGATTATCCAGCTGGGTCATATAAACACTGAGGCAGTGAGTCAGCTTGGCAGCGTTCAGATTCATCATGATCATCCTGTCAGTCAGCAAAGCAAATAATGAGATATACTGACCTGTGGCGATGCTCTTCTATTAGTGCTTGCTTAATTTGCAAAGAGCACTGGAGCTGAACAAAAATCATTATCAGTGTGAATTAATGCTTCGATGGGCTGTCTGTTTGGGAAATAGGAAAGTGAAAAATATTCATTTGTTTTCTAAAGGACACTGTTAGTTTCCATAGCTGTCACATCAAAGAATATGTCCGTAAAGGCTCACCTTAACAGAAACTCCACTCCACTCTATCCAGTAATAACTGTCTGGAAGACACAGTTACTGTCAACACTGGGAATTTTCATCTTCCAGTCATAATAACTTAATAACAAAAAACTGTCAAAATGAAGTAGCTAATGCGATAAAAGAACATTCATTTCAAAACATCAAAGCAGGAAAAGCACATGTGTAACTCACTTCACTGGCAGTGCTTACGAATAAACCTAAATGGAATGAAGCCATAATCAATGTTATCTGTTACTGTGCCCTTTCTCTTGTGAAAGTGTTTGTCCTAAATAAAAAAAGGTCAGCTTCTGTGGCGCTCTGATAGGGCGGCCCATGAAAAGTGTTCCCATTGATTTGGTGAAATTATAGCATGATTTGAAAATGTCCATTTATTTATTTACTTATTTATTTAACCTGCAGTCTTTCTAACGGCCAGCAGGGGGCGGGTCGACTAGTAACAAAAAGAAGCGCATAGTATAGAGTGAAATTTACCCTATTTCTCACTCATTTTATCCCCTCAACAAACATTTTCCTTATGTTTATAGTCTCAAATTCTAGTTTAAAATTTTTGACAGTTCTATCTTTTAACATGTTTTGAATATGCCGTTTGAATGCCTGGTGTGAAAACAGTGATTCCAAATGAAGTTTGTCTCCTAAATGACTTAGAGAAATGCATTTTTTCCATCTTCGGAACGAGGTAATTGTGACAAAATTCCACACTAATACGCATGCGGAGAAGTAGATAATCTATGCAAATCTACTTGTGAACTGTGTTATAATTGATTATGATATCTACATGAAGCTTAATTGCAATGCCCTGAGCTTCAGGCTCATATTTGGCCCATTATTACTGCCACACTTTCTCTGCCCACTTCATCCTTTAACTTTTCACCACAGCCCTGGCTAGGTGGCAGTAATGTGCTCATTAATGTCTCTTTATAATGAAAACTACTTATCATCACAAAGTGGACTGAGAGCTCTATGGGGAAATATCACAATAATGTTTCCATTAGGGCTCTTAGATTGTCCTCATACTGTGGTGTCTCTTTATCCTTTATCTTCAGCAGTGGCCTTTTTTTCCACTGAATTGTTTATTATGCTTCCAGTTTTATTGTTATGAGATGACTTCTGCTGCCATAATATATGCAAGAGTTACATAATAACATGAGCTGAAATAATTCTAAATAATTATTTCCCCCCACAAAGCAAGGAACAATGCGAATGTTTATTAAATGAAAACCATTCCAGACAGCCAGATGTTACTAGTCTGTGATGTAACGTGCTACTCGTAGCTCTCATCATCATCTATTATGTGTTTTCTCAATCAGCAGTAATGCTGGTGATTGTCCCCGCAGAGAGGACACGACTTGTTTTTTATATAAATGTTTATGGTTTCACAGAAATCTGCTAAACCACTGGATTTTACATTAATCCTCCCTGCGTAGAAATAACTACTATTATTCAACAGTTAAAGTCTGTTTGCCTGTTGTTTTGCATTTTCTATTTTAATGTTTTATTCTGCAGCTTTTGTTGATTTTACATTTAATTAAACATCTTTATCACTAGATGGCCATCTCTTTAAAAGGTTGAGAATTGATTGTTTACTCTCCTCAAGTCATTTTTTTTTTTTTTTTTACAGTAATCTCAGTTTAGATCATTGAACAAAATCAGCAGCCCAGTCCTCCTTCCTGCAGCTTGCTAAAATGTGAAACGATTTGATCTTTTTTTTATCTGCAGGGACTCATACTTTTATTACATCTGGACCTGGACTATTGCAATGTTCTCTGTCTCTGTTTGTTTAAACAGCTTCAAAATGACTTCATAAAACAACAGATTACTCAGGAGGAGAGATTGTGCAGAAGCCCAGTTTCACACTGCAAAAAAGGGGTGTCTAAAAACAAGACACTAAATCTGAGTGACGGATAATTTCACTTGACAAGATTTCTTGAATTAAGATTGTTAAATCTAGAAATAAGCACGTTGAACACTTAGAATAAGGAATTAACTCTTAAAACAAGATAAATTATATACCACTATTATATATGTATGTATACGTATGTATTATATTTATGTATATAAATTATATACCACTTCTAAATCTTCTAAAGTTTTTTTAAAATCTTGGTCAGAAACAAATAATTTGCAGTGCAGCATTTAAATGTGCAATTTTAAAGTGATAGTTCGGACAAATAAGAAAGGCATTTCTCAAGCACATCTACATAAGTTTACTTATATTTGTATTAGCGGTTAGTCCAACATTAAGACAGTGTGTTAGGACCTGCAGAGGACGGAGGTCAGGCGAGGAACAAACAGTGACTAAGATGAAACAATAGAAGCCTTCTCTGATTGCACGGAGCTTCTTTCCTTCTCATGATACACAAGGAAATGCACACTAATCAGAAACTTTTTTTTATCTTCTACTGCAGATCGAGACCGAGTCTCCATCCTGGCATCCATGACTCGACTCTCAGCTGGTGGTCGTCATGATGCTCTGTCCATACAGCGTGTTTATCAGAAACATCCCCATGACCTGAAAAGTGAAAGGTTAGAAAATGAGATAGATAGATAGATAGATAGATAGATAGATAGATAGATAGATAGATAGATAGATAGATAGATAGATAGATAGATAAGTTTGTTTATTTTCTTGATTTTTGTTGTTGTTGTATAGCTTGTGTCTGATTTACTAATCCGGTATTGAAATTGCAATTCTTCAACCCACAACGCAGCATTTTCATTTTTATATTAAATATTCAGATAAGATTCTAACTGTTTAAGCTGTTATTATTGGCTTCCATATAATAGTTTAAAGTCTTAACAGAAGGGTTCGTTTGCAAAAACAGATGACTCAGCTTTATTTATTTTCTTGCTTTCCTGCGAAAATCATGCTTTTGTATGTGCAAGCCGGGGGATATCAGTCTGGTGCTGGGTTGTTTTGATAAGATAAAACAATAAAATATATATTCATAAATCATGTTTTTAATGGTGCACTCAAAATAAATTCAATCAAACTGGTGTTGGTTTTAATCTGTTTTTTCAAATTAACTCTTCAAACCAATCATAAATGACAGAATCACAGGTTTGTGAAGCTTGTGAAGTGTTAAATCAGCACTGATGCTTTTGTTGATTTTATTTATTTCTTTACTGCCAGAGAAGAGGCTGCAGCTGCAGATCCTGAAGGCTAGGTGGCAGTATTGGCTTTATTGGCTCGCCACTGAGCTGCATGTAAACATTAGAGATTCAAACAGGCCACTGTGGAGCAAATAGAACAGAAATTCAGGGATGCACGCAATAAATCAATATGAACGTTTTATGAAAAACAATCATGCACACTTTAAGTTCCAAAAGACAAACATCCAAAGCAAGTGAAACACATTTTATATTTACATATGAACACCACTGGTTATTTCCACATGCCTCTTTAACCACATGAGATACAACCTGCAGTTAGACAACACTGTGCTCTATACACCATTCATATTTGTAATTTAGATATCAAACAAAGGCTGATATTTTTTCAAAGGCTGACTATGACCATTCACAGCTCTCCATACACCAATCTGCTCTGAAACTTTCCTGTTAATTACACCGCTCTTCTCCTCCGTGCAAATTAGGGATTGTGAAGCAAAATTGGGTCAACATGTCACCGACAAGAAACTGACACTGTGATATTAGAGCTGACACATTAAACAACATTAAAAAGAACTGTGACCCTGAACGAAATAAAAAGTCTCTCCAGTGAATCAGAGCAGCAACACACCTCGGGAGAATTGGGAGCAACACAATGATAAACATCCTGCAGCAGAGCCTGGCACTATTAGTTTGCTCCATCAACACCAAACATGCAAATAACTGACACGAACCATCAACATGGAAGAACCAACAGCCTCTCTTGTTTTCTGCAGGCGACCCAACAGCAGATCAATAAGATACAAAGTGTCTGACAGTGTTAAGACCACTTGGAGGCCTTTCGGAAGCATTTGGCAAAACATTATTGCAAGGGAGAGGTATGTGCGCTGTGAGATGGATGATCAGAACGGTGTCAGCGGTTAATGAAAATAACAGGCCGAATGTAATGAGAGCAAGTCAACCTGACATGAGAGTGGAATAATTCAGCTTTCTACCTCATTATATTTTCTTGCACGATTTCAATTTTCCTTGTTGATTGAGATCTGGCCAGTTTGGAGCAGTGCACGGGAGCATTTAGATTGATTTAAATCCACAAAAGGGGACATGGATCCCAATGAATACGATTATGAAAATTCTCATGCCGTGTGGACGGTTTCCCAGATTTGCATCAAGTCTATTTAGATCCAAGATTAGAGTATTGATCTCTGAGTGTGACCCCCCCCTCCCTCCCTTTGGGTATGCTCTTATGAATTATGATCTCATTTATGACACAAAGTAAGTAGGATGTGAATCCTTCATAGTCATGCAGAAAATCCTCAGAGCATGCGATGAAACGTCAGGTAGTCTCTCCAGTGTCAGAGGATCAGTTCATTCCTGCAGCGAGGATCCGGGCAGCTCGTTAGTCAGCGTGTGCCAGCGCTCCACCTTTTTGCCCTTGTTCTTCAGACAGTCTATCCAGTGCTGCAGGGTTTCTCCCTGTGAGTGACACCCTAAGGACACACCGCCTTACCAGTGCACAGACAAGAAAAAAAGATAGTCAGTGTGACTCGAGAGGAAAGTCAATGTTTGAGAAACAAACTAAACTGTATTTAAAGCTGGGGTAGGACGTTTTATATCTAGTGCCAATGAGCTTTTGGCAATTTGGCATTTCAGACAGGGCTTATGTAACAGCTGTAGTGATAAACTGAAAACGTCTCACACGCTGCAAAAGTACAAAAGTTAACAAACAAATATGAAAATGTATGATGACATGTTGGCATTTTGTCTGATATTCACAGAAGAGGATTATGGCCAGGTAGGAGAAAAAAACAGTGAGAGGAGGAATTTTCTTTTTCATTATACAGTTCAAGAAAAAAGTTTAAATTTCGGGAATAAAGTCAACTTTTTGTGTTCGTTAAAGTTAGAAAGATATTCACAGATTGGTTGTTCCTGTTGTTAATATGTCATCAGAGGAACATTGTTTTCTGTCCAAACAGTTAGGTAGACTGCAGGCTACAACCTGATTTTCATCACTGTCATAAAATAAGAGCAATAACCACAATATTTAAGAGTGTAACAGTACTAAAAATCCTCTGACACATAAATGAGCTATTCTTGCTAATAGGCTGCCACGACTGCTTTGATGTAATTTATGTGAATTTTTTAGACATAATTAGACATATTGAGGAGAATCAGGTTGTAGTTTGCAGTGTACTTCACCGAACTCTAAAAGCTGCCTTTATTCTCAACATTTGGACTTTTTCCTCAAAGTGTACAATCCATTCATTTTTTCCTCCTCTAGTTATTTTTTTCCTACCTGGCCCTAATCCTCTTCCATAGATAATACTTTTGATGTCGATAGGAAGAGTAGTCTTAATCAGATGTAGCTTCAACCTACAACTTTTTGGTCCTTTGAAGATCTTCTACATTGTGTTTTTTGGGTTGTTTAGTTTTTTGCTGAAATGTTTTATTAGCAGTTATTGCATATTTTATGGTCTTTTTCCCTTAATTGTTTTCCCAATTCAAATCAAAACTAATTGTGCCTCAAGATATGAAAAAAATATGAATATTTATTATTATTTATAATTTTAAGTATTCATGATTAAAGTCTATAGTATTTTCTTTCTGCGTCGAATGATTCAGAATCAACCATCAGATAGAGCTGAGTGTTGAAAAGGCTGCTACATTGTCTCTACTGGATTTAAAATAGACCTGAGTGATGGAGGGAATAAGTAGCTTCTTCTAAATGTCACAGTTAAAGTGACTGATCGAGTTGTCTTTTTTTATTGGAGGATAATTATTTTTTGGGATCTTTATCACTTTAAAAAGCTGACAAACTGGATTAGTTTAAGAGGAAAAAGAAGTCTGAAAGGATTGAGAGGCAGTTGTTGGTTGTTGGCCTTTGCAATCAATTTGAATTTAAAAAAATGGAGAAAAACACAAAAGATTTGACATTTAATTTTTTTTTTTTTATTCAACATTTTGATTTTAAAAGATAACAGAAGATGTGGAAGTGGACAAAAAAAGTAAATCAAATAGGGGAACAGGTGTAAATGTAATTGCTTACTCTTATTGGTGGAGCAAGTGTAGTATAAAGCTCATTTTTAGCCAAAATGTCACTGACACCCTTTTGGCAGCTAAAAACTGCAAATTACACACAGCGATGCACTCAGCGGCAGATAATAGAGAGCAGCCTAAAATATCTTTGGTAACATCTGCCATGGGTGCAACATTGTTCGACTGCTAATGAAGTAGTCAGGCAGATAATCAGTGATCCAAAAAACAGCAGCAGGAAATGATAAGCTGCCTATGAAGTCACCTATGAAATCGTTGGACTTTCCCAGGTCGTAGTCCCACACTGTGACCTCCAGCGTCTTGGTTGCTAACTCTGAGAAGGTGATTTCGTAGAAGAACTCCTGGTTGAAAACAAAGAGGGGAAGAGGTGAGTGGACGAGGGCAAAGGTCACAACATCACACTTGTTTCCTACCACGATAAACCTATAAAATACTCACTAATGAGGCAACAGATAATAGCTGGGAAACTAATTGGCTGCCTTAGACTGAGGTTGCAGACACTTTGCATGCAGTGTGGTGTCTCTCAGGACTATATACATCCAAATGAGCTGTCTCTTTACATTCAGCCGTTGCAAAACTGCTTCTCGCTCCCACAGTTACGCACATACACAAACATGGATGTCTACCTCATTAAACTCCGGATTGAGAGTCTTTTTTATGACCGCCGTTTTGTGCTTGGATTTCTTCTGGACGTCAGGCTTCAGGTACCTGAGACACAGGAATGTGGTACCATCATACAGGTCATTACTATTCACAGCTCACAGTACCGAAGAAAGTTATAGTGAGGCACTAATGGTGACGGCAAATACAAGTGTAGAAAAACTAGCCTGTGGAAAGGTCAGAGTAGGTTCACGCATGTAGAAAATCATTATGTTCAGTCAGGAATGACTGCATGTCAGTGTAATGGATGGATTCGGTTCAGTCGTGTTATGTTTTACCTTCACTCATAGTGACTTCCTCACTGATGGACGAGTTAGAAACATGTATTGACTTGAAGGCAGGGGTGGAAGTAACTGTAACGGTTCTTCTTTGAGTTTAAACAATAACCAATTTGACTTATTATTGTTTTTTGGGTATTTTTCAGTTGCAAGTGTAGAAAGATATTTCAATTTCAAAACAAATTGTGTCCTAAGAAACTGAAAATATTATTTTCCTTTCATAGCAAAAGCAAAAATCCATTGTAACATATTAATACATATTATTTATTATCTATATAAGTGTTAATGTTTTTTAAGTCTATATTAATTCTTAATTGCAATACAAACTCATTGCACCAAATTTAACTGAGTGATGGATGGAATAAGTAGTTTCTTTTTCAGTCACAAGATGTTTTATAAGCAGTAATTGCATATTTTATTGTCTTTTCGCCTCATTGTTTCCCTAATTTCTTTTACAGACAGAAATATATTTCAATTGTGTCCCAAGAAGCAGAAAATGTTATTTTCCTTCCATAGCAAAACAAAAATCAATTTAAGACATGAATATTAATTAATATGATCTATATAAGTGTTTACGTTTTTTTTAAGTTTATATAAATTCCTAATTTCAATACAAACTTATTGCACTTAATTTATAAAAATATATTTTTTAAAAATCACTTTTTTTCTTTGATTGAAAGAAAATCGTCTTGAGTGATGGATGAAATAAAAAGCTGCTTCAAAATATCAATTTGACTTATTATTGTTATTTGGATATTTTTCATTCGCAAGTGTTGTTTTAAAGGCAGTAATTGCATCTTTCATTGTTTTTTCGCCTCATTGTTTCCATTATTTCTTTTACAGACAGAAAAATATTTCAGTTGTGTCCCAAGAAGCTGAAAATGTTATTTTACTTTCACAGCAAAAGCAAAAATCAACATGAAACATAAATATTTATTTATATTATCTATTATTTCTATAGATGTTTATGTTTTTTGAAGTCTATATTAATTATTAATTGCAATACAATAATTCTTCTTTGATTGAAAAGACTTACAATTTCTGTGCTGGGTTTGAAATCGACTTGAGTGATGGATGGAATAAAAAATATTTTTCAAAATGTCAGTTATACTTATTTATAACTATTATATTAAATTTTATTTAGGTATTTTTTCAATCGTAAGTGGGCTGGCCTTAGCAATATGTGAACAGTAGAACAATGCAGGATTTAAAAAAATATGTTTTTGTTGAATTAATCACTGGCACCACCCAGCAGGCACGCTAAGTGACACAAATCAAACACACCTCAGCAGGTACATCCCTAACATGTACAACATGCTACCTGGTGACTTTTGTTTACACTAAGCAACTTTTACCTTCAACGAGGTGTGTGAGGACTTTCTGCTGTTTCTGACCACAGCCTGTGTGTATACTGGGCCCAGAGAGGCTGAGTGGACTGGTTATATCACACTTTAACAACAAAAAGAGATACATTGAACCTGGAGCAGACTGAGACTGACAGAATGACGTCCAGGCTGCAAACTAGTGTTTCATGCATGTTTGTAAAAACTTTGCAGCTCTTGTGTTTTTGCTTCCACGTTAGATTTGTGTGTTTGTGGCTGCAGCTGCTGTGGAGTTTATTTTGCTTTAACATCTCTGTGTTGCTTGCTTTGGTGCTTTTGTTTTTAATTTTGCTGTTGATTCTAAAGGAAAAGGCAGGCTATTTATGTCGTTATGATGATGATGATGATTAAAGATGCAGTGTGTAAGTTTTGGGCAGATTTTTACATTCATAAAATGAACTATCGTTATCACCAGAATGTGAAGAAGCCGTTTGTAGATGTTATGCCAAAGGTGTCTATGTGTTGTATTGCAGAGATACTGTTAGGATGCATTCATTATAATTCTTCACAACATGCAACTGTAAACTGTAAGATGTTCCATGTTGACAGGTGCACCATTAAGACTATTTAAGAACTTTCATTCACTGTATTAGCTCATTCATTCTGTAGCATGCCAGAACCGAAGTTGTGAGGATTAAATGTGCATTGAACGCCACTTCTCCGCTTCTTCTCCTCCTTCATTAAACCACAACAACTTGCACCCTATCAGCTATCTACTGAAATTAGCATGCTAACCAGCTAGCCCTGGTTGGTCCTGTCCTGTAACACTGTGTTATTATGGATCACACTGCAGGTCACAACAAGTCACACCCTGCGATGCTATGATTGGTCAGCGCAGTTCCTTACGTACAGTCACCGCATTGGGTCTTCTTGTCACCAGCAAAACACAACCGTATCGTTCGAAGTTGTTTATTAACTGAATATTTCATTTAACCACGCCATTAAACCTACATGAGACCTTGGGTAACTATAAGTAAACCCTATCCCTTACCTTTACCGTAACCGTAAAGTTAACGTTACCTATTTCGACAGGCTGCAGAGAGCACCGTCTATAAAAATGGAATATGTTGTTTGATTGGACATTAGGGCTCTGTGGGGTGATGTGTAGCCTATATGTTGTTGTGGGAATGCTCTTTAAGTAGTTCTATGTGTTACTTTAATAAAGTCATTAAACATCATCACATCTTTATCCTCTCTCCACCCTTTTCATTTTAAAACTGTAATGCAGTATAGTTACATTTTAACTGCCCTAACTTTTACTCTGTCGCAGTAAACTTTTGTCTTTTTACTTGTACTTGAGTAAAACTTTATTTTGCACATAACCACCGCTTTAAGTGTTGGTTGGTGGGTTTTGTAACTGGATAGGCTAGCTGTTTCCAGTATTTGAGCTAAAATAACTGCTGGTATCTCCATATTTATTGAGCAGAAATGATGTATTATAATCTAACCCTCAGCAGCAAAGTGAAAAAGTGTATTTTCCAAAATGTTGATCCATTCCCTAAATATATTGTTTGTGAAACTAAACATATGTGAGTGTGAGGACTGATCACCACCACAGCACAGATTGAAAAAGCTCAGCATCCCCTCCACCAAGTGTCATTAAATTCACAGGATATTTTTAAGCCAGCTGGAAGGAGCGTGGCGAAATCTCGACTCGCATTTGCTTTCCACCCACCACCCACAGCTCGGAGAGCGTATGTTCCCACACGCTCTCAGACACAACAAAGCATCTGGGAAAAAGCTCCCGCCAAAGGGCAAAGATGCAAGCATGAATCCAAAATGAAACAAGGTGCGTGATGTATTACTGTGAGGGATGTATGCGTAGGTGTGGTGGATGTAAAGACGGAGAGAGTTTAAGGCATGACGGGAAAAGGAGAAGGGAGATTGGTGTGTGCTGAAGTGAGGCAAGCGTGGTGGCATGCTTACATTTATGTGTGTGTGTGTGTGTGTGTGTGTGTGTGATTAGTGTTTTATGCAGCTCAGAAACAGGAGAACACCCACTGAAGAAGAATCGGATTTTAAAGCTCATTTGTCCAGTTTCTGTCAGGGTGCATCATTCAACCCAGGGACCTTCCTGCCCTCTCTGGCACAGTGATACACACACAGTGACACACACACAGTGACACACACACAGTGACACACACACACACACATACACACACACACAGTGACACACACACACACACAGTGACACACACTGTATTGCTTTCCTTTCATCACTGAGTAATGAAACTCCAAAGGACCTGGCTGACACCAACAATAGCACTCTCCTCGTGATACACTGCGCCCATAACACGTCAATCCTTTTGAAGGCTGTCAATACACACACACACTGACACCATTATCTTGAGGATGGAGTGGTATATTTCACAATGGCTTCCTCTTGTGTGAAAGCTGCCCCCATCTGTCACTATTACCTTGTGTGGGGTTAAATCAAGCCATCTATCACTCATGAGTGGCGACAGAAGGTGATTCATGGGGTCAGTGAGAGCCAACAGCCAGTTAAGACCCAACACAGGTAATAAGGTGAGGGGGGGTTGCTGCTGGATAGGTCATGTGGAAATTGTTCTGAAATGAGGGGTTGTGAAATGTCGATCCATCAGTCTAAGTCCTGTAGTCATGATTTAAAGCACAGTTTTTAACTGGTTATGAAACAGTCTCTGTTTGACACCGATGCCTCTATATGACCTACATAAGCAAACAAGACCATCAGCGAGAAGATTTTTATTTCTATTCAGTTATTCTTGAAGCCTGTCCTTGGGTCTGAATCTTGCAAATTCATATGAAACGATTGACAGCACGCAGACCAGAAGAGCCTGCGCTTACATTTTCTAACTGTCTCTGTTAAAGGGAAGCAGGAGGGGAATTTTCTCTGGAGAATATTATTTTTGACGTTGTATTTTGTGGTAATGGCTGAAGTCGGCTTAAATACACAAGAAAACCTTAATCACAGGAAGAGTTGCAACCTGTTTTGAACATTTGTTGTGCGGAGGGCTGCCAAATACTAATAAAACTTAATTCTTAAGTTTTTTACATATACATTACGTTATTATTTTGTACATGTTGTTATAGTATTGCAACAGCATATCGACAGTAAGCAAAAGTCCTGTGTGAAAGTCTTTTTTTGACAGTTAGTTTTCTTCGCGATCACAGTGTCATCGCTATGCATCCTAAAAACAATTTTCAAAAAAGAAAAAAATCTAAAGTTGCTACTTTTTTTCACATACTCACAAAACCAATGCACATACTAGCCAGATCAGATCAGTTTACGACATGAAGTTAAGGTGCTGTTGGAAACACTACTGCTTCTGTCCATTCGGGGGCGCCAAACCAACAGAATGTAAGTTCCTTATAGGTGCTTTAATCGCTCAGGTAGCAACAATACTTAATTTAATCTAATCCGAGTCATCATGGCTTTCGGTTGTTGGTTTGTTGTCTTTCTTACGTTTTGACGTAGGGGTCTGAGTACCCGTTGACGTCCATGGCTGCCAGGTGGGCGCATCGTTTGACGCCAACACACAGCCCGCCACGAGCCCTCTCTTTGGCCTCGCCCTTCACATCGCCATCAGTGGTCGGGGGGAAGTACTGCAGGCAGAGCAGCAGACGGCCTCTCTCCTCTAGACTTCTCTGCTGCTCAGTCTCCCACTAAAGAGAAAGAGGGGATACAAGAGATAAGACATTTAAAACAGAGCTGCAGAGTTATTTTCACATGTTGAAAATTATGAGTTTTGTGTCATGACCTGCTGATAAAACAGGCAACAATATTCAAGTTGTTCCACTAAAACTGCTGTAATCAATATTTTTGCGCCACCAGTGGAATAAATGACTGTGTGTAATGTAAAAGGGGTCGCTTGAAGTGATACACCCTCAGAGAATTATCACACTGACTCTGCAGTTTCCTAAAGCCCTACAGAGCTTTTTAGACTTGCTGCTCATTGTTTTTGTTTTACAGCCCACAAGAGTTGGTTCACTAACACTGCTCTCACAGAGTTGTTTTGCAGCTGGCAGCTGTTTTCAGTGAAACATCTCTGATAAAACCACTGCACCCTTGCTCAACCCAAAACAGCAGACAGACAAAGTTAAGAGTCTAGCTGGTAAACATAGTGATGCCTTTAGCAGCTGCCCAGTTATTTTCCTCAGAAGTTGACCAACAGCAGGAAGTAGCTATAAAGACGGTTGATATTAGACTTGTGGACTTAAACACAACTTCAAATGAATGCCAATGTTGCTCTGTGTCTGTTAGATGTGTAAATAGGCCACAGCTGAAACGCTCAATATATCAACTTAAAAAGGTGATAATATGTCATTGTTGTGTTTACTGTGGCCAAAATAATCAATCTATGCAATCAATCAATCAATCTATATTGCTGCAGTGAAAACAAACCATGGCAGTACAATGCAGATCTTCCTGCACACAGCAGAAATCAAAGCAAATCTATAAAAAACACAGTGTAGCAGTAGAGGAGTTCTCAGAGGGCCTAAAACAGAAAACAGCTGATACCAACCATATCTTTACAACCCAACAAGACTGAGCCAACTGAGACCCAAAACAAATTGACTTAGGGTTATAGTTTTTTTTTATCACGAGCACCCACCTGCATTCTTTCTAATGTCCACTAGGGGGCGACTCCACTGGTTCCAAAAAGAAGTCAGATTGTAGAGAATTACCCTACTTACAACTTTTTTTTTTTTTTTTTTACCTCAGTAAACATTTTCCAAATGAGTTTACGGTCCCAATCACTAGGTCTTCTCCAATTTAGCATGATGTTCATTTTGTAAATCATGGTTCCATTTAATGTAAAATACATGATTAGGCAAGGTAAGCTTCAGGGTGAAGCTATCTTGTGATTGATTTGTCACAACAAGGACAATCTATCAATCAGGATAGAGGCATAGCGATGAGTATCCATGGCACTGAGTACATTAAAATAGCTGTGAACTTATTTTGGTCTTAGAACTTTGATCCTTTCATGGTGTATAACCTTTTTGTCTTGTTCAGTTGAACTAAAAGACACTCTAAGGAGTTGGCTGTTCATTAGTGAAGGGACAATGAAGCTTTGTGAACCATTTGCTTTATTTTTTGACCCCACTAGATGGCGGTCTTGGCTTAAAAAAGGCTTTAGGAATGGTAATTGAGTGTGTTTTCAGCCCTTTGCTGAACAAAGAGCGCCATCTGGTGGGCTTGTAAATAAAGCAAATGGTTCACGAAGCTTCGTTGTCCCTTCACTACTGTTCATTTTTACACCAAGCTTACTAGTTAGCAATAGCACAAGCTCAAAGCTCTGCCTTTTATTTGTGAGAAGAAATTACACTTGCTCTAAGATGTACTTTTTGCCCTTTGCTGTTATGTAGTTCATCTCTCTGATCTCTCTCCTGAGTAAACACACCTAAAGAGCTCAGTGACTTTCATCTAACATTTGAGTGTATCTGCTATCGCTGCAAACAAGTAATAAACAGGAGTGTAGACAGCAAAGACCTTTTGTCAGACGGACTGGAGCAACCGGCCTTAAAGACATATTAATGCACTTTGTCGCTCCTGGTGCAAGTATTTTCCACGGACAACATCAAACTGTTACCAAAGCATTTGACAACAGGCGGAACAGCAGAGTAGATTTAAAGTGACAGATGAAAGAAAGCGAAGAAGCAGCAGCAGAGGGTGAAGATGATGTTCTTGCAAGACCGTGACTCACCCTCATGGCCGACAGCACCCATACATGTATGTTATTTATAGGAAAGACGGTGATGCTTTCCATCACTGCAGGTGCATCTGTTTCTAGGTATCTTTTCTGGTTCACCACTGAAAATAGGGAAACAGCTCTGTTTTATTGCCTCTAATGTGATTTTAATGTAAAAAGGGGATCCATCACTAAATGTCCCTCCTCTCCTTTATCTCTCTCCATCTGTCATTAAGTCTTATCTTCGGGCGAGAGGTGGACGCAGCCTGGACGATTAATATGCCACACGCACGCCTCCATGCTCCTCCCCTCCTTTCTCTAATTGTCTCAACAGCTTGCCCCCCACTTCCTTTTCTCTAAATCTCGCTTTCCTATTTTTTCCCCTGTATTTTTCTTTGGGAATCATCATTACTGCCAACAGCCAGTTTCGCCATCTGCTGTGACTGAGCAGGAGACTCGCAATTAGTGAGGATAATTTGCACCAGGTATCTGGTATTAGAACAGCTCAGACCTTCACAGATCGATAGAGAGCGACTCATTAGGGAGGTGAAAATAAACAGGCATCAATGTGGAGCCAGCCACACACGACTACAGGCGCACACAGTGACAGACGAATGGGAGAGAGATAAATTCGTGGGTGGGTTTGCACGGTGAGGGAACTGCCAAGATGATCACATTAAACAACCCTGAATGTGATGGAAACAGAGAGGCAGCTGTTTTACTCGGGTAATCTTCATCATGTCAAAGAACCACACCGGCCCTTCTTCTTTACTATGAAGCTTGCATAATATCCAGCTGCAACCCTGTGTTGCTGGTATTGTTGTCAACTTGTGTGTGTCTCATCAAGGCAAAATGTGCTCCTGGTGACACCTGTTGTAGTGGAAACAGAAACAGTTTCGACTACTTTGCCAGGTGTTTTTATGTCTCTGTCGGTGAGCAGATTTTGTCAACGTGATAAAGTCACAATTATGCAAGATGCAGTCACAAAACTGCGTGGAGTTGAGATCAAATTGCAGGCCAAAACGGCGTCCCGGTGGCTCGAACCACTAAGGCTTGGTCCTTGCCAAGCAGCAGGCCGGGTTTTAGTCCGTCGTGGAGCCCTTTCTGCACGTCTTCCCCTTTCCACTATCAATCAAGCCGAAAATGGAATACTATATAAAAATACAGCCTGGATTCACAGATGGGTATCACCTGATCAAGAAGAAGGAAACAGGGATATAATAGTTTGGGATTTTTAATTAGTTTTAGTTTTCATTTCGTTATGAATTTTTATTTTCAAATTCAGTTCATTTCAATTAGTTTTTACAGTGAGTTTGCTAGCTTTTATTAGTTTCTGGAAAATGCTTTAGTGTGTGTTTTTTTAATGGTCACAATACATTTTGCCTTCATTTCCTTTGTCTTATCCATCTCAGCCCAAATTAGGTTATTAACTCTTGCAGTTCTGGGTGTTTTGAATTTTGGTTCGAGTGAAGTGCTGAACTTTTTGAAGGCAATCGACTCAGATAGTCATGGAGACATCCCAGTCTCAATAAACATATTAACCAATGCTCAGTGTATGAAAAAAAGTTGACAAAGATGAAAACAAATGACATTTTCACTTTAATTTTAGTTAGTTTTAGTTTGTTTTGTAACCACACAATACAGTGTCAGTTAGTTATCATATTTTTAAAAAGTTTTTATTTTTATTTCAGTTAACGAAAATGTTTTTTCAATTCTAGTTTCTGTTATTTTGTTAGTTTTCGTTAACTATAATAACCTTGGTAGGAAGCAGGGAAGGGTTCCCCCCACTTTACAGCTCTTATCTGATTTGGCATCAACTGATGTGATCCAATTGCCTGTCAATGGGTTTGTTTTGTTTTTTAAATTCTTGATTATAAGAGCAAGTAAAATGACACATCAGGCTAGTAAAGCTAGCAATTCACCTGCTATTTTGTGATTGGGAAAGTGGTAAAAAATAATTAAACACATTGCTTTTCTGGAGCTGATAATTAAAATAGCTGAAGTGAGTCCTCTCATGACAATAATAACTTAATGGTTTTTGTTAGTATTTGATTAACCACTAAAAAATAAAACAATATGTGTAGGAGCAAGTAAAATGTTCTTAAGTTAAAAAAAAACAATGAACATTGAGCCCTCAACAAGATGGCATAAAACGTTATTTAATTTAGTTTGAAATGATTGACAGGTCCATTCTCTGTCTGTCTGTTTATAAGAAACACTGAGAATTGATTGAAGTCGTAGTCATCCCTCTCACATCCTCTCACTAATGTCAGCACACTTCAGATACTGCTGTGATACTGACATTACAGAGTGAGTTCACCAACTTTATGACTCACCTGCTTTAAATAGTGTCCTTTAATTATCACTTTTGCCAGCAGAATGTACCATTTCAGATAGACATATTCCTTTTTTTCATAACAGACTGCTTTGTTTTCACTCATTTACCCATGACACCAAAAACCAAACTCGATTATCCAGTTTAACCACGGACTGATTTGAAATGTACTGCACTTAATTACCTCATAACACTAAATTAATGTTGGCTTAATGGATTAAATGACTGTTGAGTCTGCTAATTGATTCCCATGTCTTACGGAAACAAATAGTAACTAACGTGCCTGGAACAGCAAAAAAAAAGCATGCAAATGGTTTACAGAATGGTGAGCTGAGATGTTATGCAAACACAATTTGTGGTAAATGCTTTAACTTTAACCTGCAAAATTAAACATAAAATTGAATTAAGAAAGTGGCAAAAAATATGCTCGTGAGTCACAGAACCGACTTAACTTTGCTAATTAACGGATTAATTTGTTACAGCCTTGAAACATTAACAGTTTATGTGAGATATATTATCTCGTATGAAGTGTCATATGGACTGTAAGGACAGACAGACAGACAGAGGGAGAGTCATGTGGTCACCTCTCTCAGGTAGCAGGAGATCCCTCTCAGGGCGGTGCTCATCGCAGTCGGTGAAGGTAGCTAGAGGCGAAGAGAAGAGAAAGAGATACATAATAAGAGGATATGACTGACAGGAGAGCAGGTCACAGGAGCATAGGATGAGAAAGCGATAGACGTATAGAGTCGAGGGTGAATCCACTTTGAAAATTACAGGCCTGACACAGCGTCTGGATGACAGAGGGGCTTTAGTGTTTGATCGCAGAGTGGCCACCGGCCCCAGAGGGCCAATCTAATACCAACAGCCCTTTCCAACTCGTGAAGAACAAAAACCCAGCACCCTCCCGTCTCTTTTCACACACATGCCCCCTGCTCTCCACCACTTTTATTTTTTAATCCATTTGTTTCTCATCTCTCTCTCACTCTCTCCGTCTGTTGGAGCACCACTGCGCCCCCCCCCCCTCCTCTCGCTCTTTCTGCTCTCCCTTTATTCTCCCAATCTCTATGTACCCTTTTCCCACGCGTGATCCGGCTGACATTTAGCCTGCACAAAAAGCTGTTTGTGAGCTATAAGAATAGATATGCTACTCTGGCCTCTGTTTACCTAATATTTGTCATTCTCAGTGGGCCAGTGTTACCAGCTGTTTTTGAGCCTGCAGACCTGCAGCTTTGCTCTGTTTTTCTTGGTTTGGTTGTGGTAAAAGGAAATCTTAATATTGCACATTGTGCAATGGTATTTTAGTTTGTGGAAGGTTTGTTTTCCTGGGGTGAATTAGTGTTTGGCAGACAGTCATCGACCACTAGGCCACAAATCCTGATTTATATGCACCAGGGTGCAGGTGTGTCGTTGCATTAATTCTGTGCTTAAAAAGTAACAATTCTGATTTATCAACGGTGTACAGACTGACTTTGTGAGTGCAAATGAAGGTCGACATTAGGACTTTCCAGATTGAATCCAAAGCAAAAGATAATTTGTACAAACTAATTTTAACTTTTACGAATGCATTGATTTTTACATCTATTGAATGCAGAAAGTGGGAAGACAAAAAAGTCTTGTTGTCGCACTATTTCAGTGCAAGGCTCACTGGTTACAGCTACAGCAATTCAAATAGGATTTGTGGTTCAGCGGGACAAAATATTACAGCTCATTAAATTAATGTTTCCTCATAAATTTAAGATTTCTTGACTTTAATTAAAAAAATTCAGATTCTTTCCAGCTCTGTAATTAAATTATTATTATTATTATTATTATTATTATTATTATTATTATTTTACCCTCAAATGTCCCTAATACACCTTCAAAGAAAGTACCAGCCTTATATACTTTATTTCACTGTCCACATATTTTTGGCCATATAAAGTAACTACATTTTCCCATACGCATTTTTCCCAAAATGTTTCACTATTCCTTTCACACATTTTGTTGCATTTGTTTCATTTACCATTATTTATAATGAGTACATTCCCTTTGAAGTTTACTTTCATCTTTCAAGTTATGGTCCTGCCTCAGTATATTTATTTTTTACAACACTCATAAATACATTAGACAGATCCCTTTTTAAAATATTTATGATTATGTATGCAGCAGTCAATTTTCTGTTTACTCATTTATCAATATGAGCATTAGTCTTTTGTCCGGCAGCTTTTGGGAAGCTTTTGTTTGGCTCTTTTGCGAACAATGCTGCAGAGGTTGTGCAGACAGGTTTACTGTTTTGTGAGACCCAGGTGTGCGGTCATCAGTGTTCTACTAAATATCGACATTTTAACACCTCCCTGTCGGCTCGTAAACAATTTCCTGCCATTGTTATTCTGCTCATTTCCACCCCCCTCTGTCTGCTTTCTACTTTAAAAGATGAGGTTTCAGAAAGCCCTAATACACTGAATATTACTGCACCCTGAAGTCATTTATCTCCCTCATACATTTCCCTCTTTCCTTCCTTTTTAGTCTCTCTGCCCCCCTCCTTCCCCTCTTTTCTTCTCACAGGAGGTGGGTGCTCCAGACAGATGTTGAAGTGTTTGGTCTGGTCAGGCTTCACGCGACGCAGGGCCACCCGCGACTCCCCGATGAACTCATTATGTGTCAGCTTGTCTTCGTCACACACGGACACCCTGGGTGTGGGAGACAGAAGAGGGTAAAGATGAGAAATGGTGAGACTCAAGAGTGAGGAGAGAGGGAAACAAGAATAAGAGGGGCTGATTACTGAGACAAAGACATGTCAGACAGGTGTGTGTGTGCGTGTGTGTGTGTGTGTGTGTGTGTGTGTGTGTGTGTGTGTGTGTGTGTTTGTGTGTGTGAGGGACAGAGGGTGGTGGAATTAGTTAAACATTGCATATTAATTAAATTATTCCTAGTTCTGTGGTAACATTGTAATGAGGGAAGGAAACAGTTGACAGAGACTAAGTAAGCTTCTGTGTATGCACATTGTACGAGTAATTAGCATTTTCCCTCCCGTGTGGATTTAGATGTGTAAAAGTGCATCACGCAAGGTTAAGTCAATCCATATTTATGTGGCTGGCAAACGTTTACATCTGCTATAATGTCACCTAAATGCATAACTGGGAGGGAGCAGCAGAGAGGAGTGGGGGAGACGGAGGAAGGCTGTGTGTGGAATCAAAAGCCGCAGAGCGAGGGATGGAGTGATGTGGGTGAGTGGGAGAGATAAGAATGGAAGAAATTATTTAAATTTTGCATGTGTGTGTGTGTGTGTGTGTGTGTGTGTGTGTGTGTGTGAGGAAGCATTTATGTCTGCATGTCTGTACAGGCAGAAGTGGAAAATCAGTATGCTACAGGCTAAGTGACATCCAATGTGATTGCTTCCCCCCCTGCTTTATGAAAATGTGAATAAAAGACATGCAATAGGAAAAAGAAAAGTAAGAATGCAATCTGTCAGAGAAGTCCAGATATGAATGGGACGCCTGTTCACACTCGGTTTTATTTAACTTCCAACTACAGTCATGACCACGAGGATGAAACATCGCAGTCACCTGCTGGCTTCAGCCGCCCGGTAATAAAACACGGTAATGCAGAAATGAAGAAGGTGCAGGAGGCCAGTTGCCTGGGGATGCCAGATATGTGCTGGCGTCCCCAGAGTCTCAGAGCTTATGAGCCCTTCAGAATCAAATAGCTTCAAAAAGGGAAAATGGAAATGGTGGAACGGTAGAAGAGTCTGTGTTGGGAGGGAAAGAAAGAATAAAGAGAGGGGAAGTCAGTCAGAGCTGCGAGGTAAAAGATGACGCGTTAGATGTACAAGTAAAGAACGTTTGTGATGAAAAGGGCTTGAGGATGGAGTGGTTTGTGAGAATACGATGGGTCAAAAAGTCAAGTGTGAAGCGCAGTCATTAGGATGTGAGACGGACGTAAGGCTGTAGCCGCGCAGCATGCGGTCACATTACCACTGTCGCTATCACAGCTCACATTTACCACGACATCACAGAGATAATCGAGTCGTTAGAGCAGGGTGATAAATCTAATCAACACATGCTGTCACCGACTTTAATGTCCA
Source organism: Centropristis striata (assembly GCF_030273125.1). Taxonomy (NCBI): domain Eukaryota; kingdom Metazoa; phylum Chordata; class Actinopteri; order Perciformes; family Serranidae; genus Centropristis; species Centropristis striata. Next base: position 13,034,130 of record NC_081537.1, read on the forward strand.
TGACAGACTGGAGATGTTCACTGATACTGTTTGACTCTGTATAATTTAAAGGCTTTTTAAAGTGTCACACTGGATGGATATTAGGTCATGAATAAGTAATGACACCTTTTTATAACAGCGCTCATGGAAGCTCATTTATGCCGGGGGGAAAAAAACAGATGAAAAGTTAAGACGTGGTAAAAATGAAAATACTAAAGGTGTGTCAAACTTTTGGCTTGTTCCCTAAAAAATAATGAGGATATAAATCAAAATAGTGACTTCACTGTAGTGATAAATCCCCAAAACACCCCAGAGTAAGTTGAAGCCTGCCCTAACATCATGACTTCATCAGACATTACCTCGATTTTTGGGGGCGAGTCGAAGTCAAAGTATGTGTCAAATACATGGCATTTATGGAGAAAGATGTTTCAGCATGTAACTGGTGGTCTTTGTGAAAAAAAGCTATGATTTGGATAGTTTCCTTCCCCTCCAATATGACTCATTCTTGTTGCAAGTTTGAGTTTGAAATCATTGTTTTGCAAGGTGCAACTGCAGGAAAAACCTGGCCTGTGGCACTGATTAAAAAGGAAGTGGTAAGCTTTGAGGCAAATTCAGATGGGTTAGACAATTAGTAACTGGTTTTCAACTTGAACTGGATCTTGATTCCCATCTCTGCTTGAGGCTGTGTGTATATTATCATGGCAACATGTTGTCCTGGAGATAGCTGCTGTCGTGGGAACTACCACAGAACCAGTTTTGGAGTACTTTTTGGAGTACTTTGTTGACTGTTTGTGTGCAGATTTAGTAAATTCAAGAGTGTTAAAATCATGGAAGATCAAAATAAAGGTTTGAAGATGGGTGTGGTCCGAGGAATGAAGAAGAGGGGTAGGATATAGAACATATTTGTGGTTTCTAGTTTATTTGTATAATTCATAATTTTAATCTTTATATGTTTTTCCTTACTTGGCAGGAATTAACTTTTAGAGACTTCGGTCCTTATTGTGCAAAAGCTAATTAAAAAGCCCTTCAGAAACAAATCTTGCTTCTCTTATCAGTCAAGGAAATATTTGATTTTTTGCAACTTTCTTGCCTCTACTGGACTGTGGTCATCTGCTTGTTATGAGTGCAACTAATCAGAGCAAGAAGTTGGACTGTGTTTATCACTGTGCTCTGGGTATTGGCTGTGAAAATCGCACATATCATTGTACTCTGTGTGCCACGGCCATACTCTGTATGTCGTCTTTGTATGTTCGCAGGCTCTCTCATTGGTTAGTTTTTATCTACAAATCTATTCTTGGGCTGCTCTCCTATAGCTGTGTACATACATGTGTCGAAACCAAACTCATTATTGGTCTGACTGAGGACTGAGTTAGGTAAGAAAGCTTTTAATTACGCCGCCCCTTTGTCCTAGAATAATTTGCAAAATAACTTGAAACTGTCTGAGCTGATCACTATTGGGGAACTATAATCGATTTTAAAGGACAAAGGAAACGGCTCCCTTGGTCAGTGTGACTGCTCCATATAAGTTGGCTTCTGATGCTCACTCAGCATTGTTGTGATGGCTGTATATGGATTGAGTGTCTGTGATAACTTTGTTTATTGTTGTAACTTGTCTTTTATTTTATGCTGCCTTTATGCTGCCTTCAACTAATTGCCCAATTGCACAGCCTTAAGAGCTGCATATCACGAATGCTGGGTCTTGTTGGTTTTCTGAGAATCTACTGCACCTACTTGTACCTTGTTTGCCATGTAGCAATAAAAAAATATTCTAAAAACCTGGATTAATCTGGTTATTCACATTGGACTGCTATTATTTTGAACACTACTGTATGTCAATTTCATTGATTACGAGAAGGTGTTTGACAGTGTAGATAGGCAGGCCATCTGGAGATTGTTGAGACACTATGTGGTAACAGAAAAGATAACTAACATCATCAGGAACTCTTACGAGGGAATGACACGCAGAGTGGTTCATGGCCAACACCTTACGGATGCTTTCCAAGTGCGAACAGGAGTAAGGCAAGGATGCCTACTATCACCTTTCCTTTTCTTGTTGGCGATAGATTTGACAATGAAGACATCAACTGCCCAGAAGATAATTGGCATCCAGTGGACACCTTGGACACAGTTGGATGACCTAGACTTTGCTGACGACCTAGCACTTCTTTCCCACACCCAGCAACAAATGCAGGAGTCATATTAGAAAAATCAGCAGGAAAGAGTTCTGCCCTTTTTCAAACGGAGGCATATTGTGTCGTTACATTGAGCTCTGGTCGAATGAAGCTGCTGCTAGTTGAGAAATTGAGCATAACCTTTTCTGTAATGGATTTCTTTCAGTATTGGAAATGCTGAAATTCACTAAAAAATAGCAAGTCTGGGAGAAAAACCCTGCTGTTAGCCTAAAAAATGCACTGAAAGTAGCGCAGCTTTTGATTAAAAACAAGACTGGATTGACTAAAACAAACGAGGAAATCAACAGCAGTGTCAACAAAGTGTCCGGGGTAGGAATAATCCTTTAAAATTTGCCCCAACAGCAGTTTAATTATGTCTATTACATAATCCAGACGTATGTGGGTGTAAAAAAAGTGATGAATTTTTCACTCTGTAGTCAATTTCAAATGTCAGTGCATTGCAGTGTGCAACGTCAACACATTTTAATAGGTTCAACTTCTTATCTGTTGATCTTTAAACTCCTCCGCTGAATTAACACGGGGTTGTTGGGCCAGTTTGTCTAATTTCCCCCGAGAGATCAAGCGTCGATCCCATTTAAATCCCACTCCTACGTGCGCCGTGGCAAAGTTTTAGTCACAAGCAGAGACGATTTGCAGCTTTCGTCACCTCTGGAGGGGGTCAATGAAATTAAACACCCTGTGGTGCTTAGTCTGACCTCAATCTGTCACTACAACTTGCAAAGAGAGAAAGGAAGGGAGATAGACAGACAGGGAAGAAAGACAAAGAGAAAAGAGGGATGGTTCAGAAGGAGTAAGGGGAGATCTTTTCTGATCCTAGTGGACAGCAGAGATGTGAGGATGGGAGGAATGAAGGTGAGGTGACAGAGGAGGATCAAAGGATCAGCATAGATAAGAGAGAGAAGAGAGGATGGAAAGAGAGAGTAAAAGACTCCGTGATTGAGAGGGACGATAAGAAATCCTTTTGTAAGCCAAAGTCAGCTTCCTGATGGGCAAGACAAAGCAGCAAGAAGTGCAGGAGACAGAAATAGCCAGACATAAAGCAAACATTTACCGGAGTGTTTTGCGGTACATGTCCTCCTCTGTGATTCCACAGTAGGTGAGCGTCTCGTTCCACACAGGGTTCAGAGTGTTGCGCACTGTCTTGGTTTTCAGTTTATTGGCCTGTGCGTCACAGCAGACAGGAGGGAGAAAACAATAATTTCAGGGCTGCAAACAGAAAACAACTCAACAGGAAAACTAGTTTTTACTGCCTACAAGGTTGTTTTGTTTCAGAGCGGATTTACTGGTCTGCACTTGCATTTCCATAATGCAGCTCAACATTATAGCCTGACTGAGTGTGCACTCAAACCGGCTGTTGAAGGTCTTTTTCACTTGTAGAGAAACACACAGTCAACACCATAATAAAATCAGACCTTGCAGGCTCCCGGCAGCAGATGCAGCTTGACATAAGGGTCAGCCAAACCGTTGAAATCCATCGGCTTCAGACCCTAACAGAGACAGAGAGTGAGAGAGGATATAAAGCAGAGATGTAAAATAATGGGTGGAGAACATTGTGCAGACTCCAAACATCAGTAATGAATTATTAAACGATTACCAGACTGAGAGGTGAGGAGTTCATCTACAAATTCAATCAAAAGCACAGCGATAGAGAGGATGCGGAGGGGTTTCAATTGACAGTTTCAGTTCAGCCTCATTGTGCATATGCCATACTTTCCATTTCAATATTTACAAAATTAAGCATGAAAACTGAAATCTCTGCTAGGAAGAAGCAGGACATTTATCTGGAGTCTGTGTTTATTTATCTTTTTTTAAATTAATGAAACAAAGAGCTGTTCTGCCGCATTTCTGCTGTAAGAACTGTACAAGTAATGATTGAATATTTACCAAGAAAGGATTTTATTTTGTGCGTGATTAAATCAGGTACAAAACTATAAGCTACTTAATGGAGTTTCAAGCTAAAAAGAAACAAGACTAAGAGTCTAAACCCATGCTAGCAGCTCTGTGTGGCAGTACCATGGATGTATCATAGGAACTGGATACTGGAACCAAAAATGGAGTTTATTCAGTCCTATAAGAACTGTTCTCCTGGCACACATGCCAAAAAAAGTTTTCTAGCTTCCACGTTATGGAAACCACTGACTATGCGCAGTAGTGTTTCTCCATTCCTGCTCTGCTTTTAGACAGCTTTGCAAACATAAAACTTCCATGGATCAAAAATTATAGAAAGAGTTGGAGGTGGCCCTTTCAACAGCTTTACAGATGTTTTTTTTTTTTTTAATGGTAGTCTATGGAGAAAATGCTGTTTTTGTTGCAATACCACAGGTGGCCACTAGGAAAAATTGTCTGCAAGGCTGGGAAGCGGCACCATATCTTGTTCTCTAATACATCCATGTGCTGTACTTAGGCACAGAGCATGGTTATAACAGAGAACTGTATACAGCGTTGGAGGCGGAGCCTTGTTCATCCCTATGAAAGTAGCTCAGTGGAGCATGAGGCAAAAAAGGTTCAACTTTTTGGTATAAAATTACCCATATTTTCCGCATCTATGGTGCCAATAGAGCAAATGCACTAGCTCTTAGCCGCTTGTTCTCATTATCTGATTATGATTTAAATGAAGGCTACTTAAGTGTTCAAAAAATATCTGCTGATACAGACCTCTCTGTCACAATGCAAGTCTAGAGGAAAACATTTTTTGTCCCCAATTGTTTCACCTGATGGACCCTGAAGTTGTAATTACATGAGAATCCCACTCTGTCAAATTGCCTTCACAGCCTGGTGTTCCTCCTGTATTAATTTCTTTTTTACATCCATGGTACAGTGGTGCTTTGAGATAAATGCTTATGACAGCATGCCCACGCTCACAGGGACATTTCTGACATGTGGATGTAGGAGGTAAAATGTTGCCATGTACTATGTTCACAGTTTTAGTTCAACATTAACATGTTAATGCATAGTATAGACACAAATTGTCAAGACATTTCACTAAAAAAATGTCTGCATCATCATAGCCCGAGAAGAAAAGTCAGTAGGATTAAGCATGTCTAAAAACAGTTGCTTTTTCTATTTGCTGGCTCGTAGCTTAAAAATAATTTAACAGCTTTTTTGTGTCTCTGGTTGAACAAACAAATATAACTGATACAAAGTTAAATGAAACATTTATGCTCTGTGTTAGAAGACAAACTGGCTGTATTTACCTTTGCTCTCAGGACTGTGCAGTTTAACGAGCTGGTGGCTCTCTCATACAGTAGGTCAAACTCCAGCGTCCCCAGGGAGGCTGGAAGGCAGTTGATAAAAATGTTTTGCGAATGTGCCTGTGACTGGTAATTGCTTTTCAGCTGATGACTTAATTACCTCGTACAGACAAAGATGTCAGGAAGAAATACAAATATAGACTTTCAGGAAAAACTGTCTAGCCTTGCCTGAATATAGACACTCAGAAAGTGACACTCATTAACTCACATTTCAACATTTTGGAACATGACATTGACTTTCATGCTGACAGCTAGATAAGTAGCAGGTTAGCTTAGCACAACATAGACTGGCTCTGTCTAAGATAACAAAACGACTGAATAGAACATCTACAGCTCACAACTTAACACATTATATCTTATTTGTTTAATCATAAGACTACAGGAAGTGATTCTGCCCCCCCGCGACCTAGTGACCATGGTAGTTATGATGAGTGCGAAATAGGAAATGAGGTAATGTTGTATAAAAACGGTCAGGATGGGTGTACTGTATTCGAGCCCTGCTCATGTCCCTATGAAACCAAAAGTCAGCATTGATTTATTTTAAGTTAACTTGTAAGTAAAGTTACGTTGCATTACTATATCATGTTGTACGTCACGCTCTACATCTTTAACATAACTACAACACGTCCTTACGAACATTATCATTTCTAAAACATAACTAAGCAGTTTTGGTTGCCTGAACGTAAACAAACTCTGACCATTTCACAGTGTTAATCACTTATGTAAAACAGTGACTGTTGCGTTTAGGTATGATGACGTGTTGATCGCCTGTCACCATTAAGGGCTGTTATCTAGGAACAATTTTATGATCAGTTATTATCTTATTTATTATCTGAAAGTATAGGTTGGAGGACTTGTTGTTTAAATCAGCGACCTCTAGTGGCTGTCGTAGTTATGACGAGGTCGAAGGAGGAAGTGAGGTGACATTGTATAAAGACTGACAAAGTCTGCAAAGGCAGGGGGTCAGCATGGATGTGTTGTTTTGGTGGTGGACTTTCACCAATGAAACCAAGAGTCAACATTATTTTTTTAAGTTAACTTGTAAGTTAAGTGGCATTACTTTACTACTTCATGTTCTACATAACATACTCTGTCATGTCCTTACAAACATGGTTACTTTAACCCAAAGCACGATCTTTTCCTAAACATTATCAAGTAATTTTGTTGCATAAAAAACTATTACTGTTTCACAGAGTTAACCACGTGTTTATACAGGCAACTGATACATTTAGGGATGAAGACATGTTGATCTAATCTAAGAAACGATTGTAGGACTTAATTATGTAAACGTATAGGTTGGAGGACTTGTTGTTTAAATCAGCTGGCCACAGTGTTCTAAACCAACTCATTAGGGTTTTAAATTAGCATTAGCTTATGCCAACTGGCTGCTGCAAGTCAACTTTTGTCTATTACAAATGAGTAGCCTGCTTTTTTTTTTTTTTTTTTTTTACTTATGTGTGAAATCAAGACCCTATTGTTTAAAAAAAGAGTGTTGATGTTAAACCCACCACTGTCATCACTGCAAACAGCATAATGTTATGTGTGACAACAGGAACCTTGACACAACAGCACTTTAGCGAAAGGTCAGTTTGGATTTCTTTGAATCATTCAAGAACTTTCGTCCCACATCTGTGATGAGTTTATTTCTATTCTTGGGCTCAAAAGTGAAACCAGGTTGTTACTTTCAGGTGACTCACTGTTATCATCGCTGTCACAGCTGTCAATCTCGATGGAGGTGTCCATGCTGCTCATTGCTGACAGCGACCCCCCTCCGCCCGCCGCTCCTGGTAACAGCGGTGACAACAGGCCGCTGCTCCCTCCTCCTCCTCCTCCAGCGGCCCCTCCACCTTGCCCCGTGCTGCCAGGGCTGAGAGTGGTGGGAGCTGCCACCTGATTGGGCGAGAGCGGTTCGGAGAAGGAGGAAGTGGGTGACAGGCGAGGGAAGTAGGCAGAGATTTGACGGATGGGGCGGATGGGGCCCGGGCATACGTCGATGGCCATGTGCTCCTGTATGGAGATGCCTAAACGTTTTCCTTTTCGCACAGTCATAGGGCTGTCAGAGATAGAGGGAGGAACGGTTATATCACACTTTTAAGCAAAGCAATAATAGAAAATGTTGAATGCATTCAGCTGAAGCAACAGCCAACGCATTGATTCACAGATATGAGCTATTGATCTCAATTTCACCTCTGTTATTCCAGGCAAAACAAGGTGAGTAGGATGGTTGGTGAAAGTATGATTTTTGTGTCTGGCCTGCACTGAGATATCATAACATCTTATAGGAGTTTTCCATCTGCCATATAGTCAAGAAAGAGAACTTGTGATAGGAAGCATTTATCTCACACGGCTCCATCACTGAAACCTCCTTCAACATAATTAGAACTCTTAAAAAGAAAGACATTACTCATAAAGTGACAAAATACAGCAGAGGATGTGCACCAATTTGCATTTCAATTGAATCCATCTGAATAATCTCAAGCCTATCAGCGAGGATAAAGAATAACGTACAATAGGGGTCTCCCCCGAATCCTAATCATCCTCGATGAAATGGCAGTGTGTGCGTGAGCCTGAGAGGCACATGTTATCTAAAGTGGTTAACAATCCTCCACAGCCAGGCAGGTAATTACGAGATGAAGTCTTTACAGGCTCTTCAGTATACTCGTATAGACGAAAGAGTCCCGGTGATTATATAAAACTTGTGGTAGCGGGGAGAGGAGTTGACCACGAGGCTGATGTGTCTGCTCTCTTCCCAAAATAAAAAAGAGGGGGCTGTATTACAAAATATCCAACAGCTTTTGTTTTCTAAAGACAGCAGGCCTTGAGGGGGCGTTCTGTCCTCAATACTGCACAAACCCCCCCTGGACTACCTTCTGCTCTCTCTGCATTAATCGATTGAAACTGAGAAGTGAATATTTGCACTGTGAGTATTTGCACTTCCTCCGTGTTGTCTGTAAATTGACTGTCGGTGAAGTTTAGACATGTCAAAATGAGACGACTCAGAGGGGGGCTTTTGAATAAATTGTGAGGAACAGTGGTCATATTAACTTTATTCTGGTGACGGAAATTAATCCCCATAAACACAAGTCAGTGGAAAAGCATTTTTGATCATCCCTATGCAGTAATTAGGGGTGACGGGAACTGATTCTTAGGCTCATAGTGATTCTCTCTGGAAAGATTATGTTTTCATGCAGAAAAATCTGAATTTAAAATCCATTTCTCTACATTATGTATGCCTGATCTGGCTGTACGTTCCTTATGGTGAAACCAATTAGATGGTGAAACATAATGATCCTAAACAAGATGCACATGGGCGGCTTTAACTGGTCGGCTGTGGCTCACATGGTAGAGCGGCAGCTCGATCCCTGACCATGGCAGCCTACATGTTGAAGTATCTTTGGGCAAGATGCTGAACCCATAATTGCTCCTGATGCTGCATCGTCGGAGAATGAATGGATGTTTACTGATGGTGGCAGCTGGCACCTTGTAAGGTATCCTCGACCACCAGTGTATGAATGTGTGTGGGAACAGCATTTATATTTACCATTTACCATATTCATCGTATCCCAATGATCTCAAGACGTATACTATAGTTTTTCGGTCGGTTGGCTTTTTGTTTTGTGTTAAGTCATCATGTGGAAAATTTCCATGTAGATTTTTCACATTCCTGTCCTGCGTTTTCTGCATCACACTGATTTCTTCTTCTTTTTTCCCTGTTAAAAGGTTTTTTTGAGGAGTTGTTCCCCGGCCGATGTGATGGTCTAAGGACAGAGAGTCGTACCATGTAGTCTGTAAAGCCCTTTGAGGCAAATCTGTGACTTGTGATTTTGGGCTATATAAATAAAATTGACTTGACTTGACTGATGAGGAACAACTTTAAACTGGGCCACTTAATCAGTTTAGGTGAGGGTGACTGAGCGCGACCACCACCACTGAAAAGCTAAAAGCTAACGTAGTGTTTCCATCTCCCATTGAGCACATCAACTATTTTTCGAAAAAGATAAAAACCACCTCAAGCGAGTGTAAAAACTTTTAGGCAATTTTCTGAAAGTATAATTGAATTTTGTTGTCTACATAACGCTTTCAAAAGTAACAAATAGTAGCAAAGTTAGAAAAAAGTCTATCATGTATGGAAGTTAAAAGTTTTGATGCATCGAAAAATCATTTTGCACTCACTTGCTGAATGTTGTACTTCAGACTTGGTTACGTAGAATGTAGACTCTCGGGTCACATGATACTTCTAGTGAGCAATAAGTTGGGTTACATTTGCATTTTAAGACAAACACACATATATTCTGTAGAAAAAATACAAGTAAGAACCTCAAACCAGTAGCTTGAGATGAGTAGATTGAGAAGATTTTAATGTATATATGTGTTTGTCTTAACATGCATATACTGTATATGCGATTAACCCTTCTGTAATGTTCGTTTTCCCAATTAACATTGTTTTTATTTCATTAATAACTCCATTACTAACCATTTCAATCAATAATTAGTGCAATGGTATTCTTTACCTCTCACAGATCATGGATCAATCAAGATCATTCACTCTTTTTTTCATAGAAAATGCATGTTAAAACTTTTTTTTTTAAATGTACATTGGAAAGTCCTACATATAAAATACAATGGTTTTACATGATGTTGGTTGTTTGTTTTTTTGTTACACTTTAATTTTTTTCTTTTGATGAAAAAAAATACTTTAAATTATTTCTTTTTAGATTTTTAAACTTTGAAATTGGTCAATTTGACCCACAACATACTCATTTATCTGTGGGTTTTGTGTTTCACCAGGACTATCATGTAATGATCATGTGATCAGAGCATCTACATTTAAAAATGGCATCTCTATAAATATCAAAACATCACTTGTTGATGCTACAGTGTGTGGAAATGTTTTTTATGTCTTCTACTGGTCCAGCATCTGTCTTTAACAGTATTTGGATGTGTGCAACCACTGTGTGTTATTTGTAGGTGGACCTTTGGATGAAGCCTTTCTTATTTTCCAGTCTTTATTCAAAGCTAAGCTAACCTGCTGCTGCCTGTACAGAGACATGAGGGAGGTATCGATCTTGTCAAAAAGGTTTTAGTTCATCTGCTCCCCTAATGGCTGTCTAAAGGACGTCAAGATTATAATTATTCGTCATGTCCCCTTACTTCTGTTAGTGGGTCAAAACCAGCAAACAGATTAATTTCCGCCCCCGCAGTCGCCGGCATGAAGTCAATATGACCGATGGCGCCCTGTCGGAAAGTGGCTCTGAAATTGTTGCTTCTGACTGTTGACCTTCAGCAGAATTACAGGCAGTGAGGGTCATTTATCATGTACGGTCCAGTCTCGCTGCAGTGAGCGACACACATCGCAGCTCATCCAGCTTTTTCTTGGCTCGAGATGAAACAAACTTCTAAGCCACTGCTGCAGCGTGCCAGCCAGAAAACTTCCTTTCAATTGACCGAGAGGACTTTGACAGACCACTGGCTCTGGAGTGGAACATAATGGACACCTTGCCTTTTTGAAAAATCAGTAGCAGCCATTTTGGTACCACTAAGGGACCAGAACAGGAAAATTGATGACTTCTGAAGCGCTGAACAACCGGTCAGAGTTCATCGCTGCTCAATTAAGTGGCGCAGAGATAATGTCAGACTCCTGCACTTCAGAGCGAGACTCTGCGGTTCCTGTTACAGTTTTTCAAATCTAAAGATGAACCGGCTCCAGTAAATCATCTCATTCTGGCACAACAATTAAACGGCAGTGAAATGATCTTAAATTAAGCAGAAGATTGCGTGACATTAAGAAGAAAGAGAAGGTGAAAACAAAGTAATGAAACTCTGTGTGATAATTATGATTATGACCAGAATTGATTACAAAGATGAATTAGCTCGGATGAGTGGATGATAATGATTGTTCTCATTATGAGCGATATATAATCCCTCAAAGCACATAAAAACATTCACAAAGGCATGCCATCAAACATACATGTCAATACACTTCCGTCAGATCATTAATTCATCCCTCCACACACACACACACACACACACACACACAGTGCAGCTGTTGCAGGCTTGTGTCTGTTGATATAATGTGCACAGTCAGTCGCCTCCCAGTCCTGGCAGATGTGGCCGTAAGCTGGAGCTGCCCGAGCACCACCACCACCAGCTCCACCACCGCCACCAGCTCCACCAGCTCCACCAGCTCCGGCGCACGTACAGCCGGAGGGCCTGGTGGCTCGCAGCTCGCGGGGAAGCAGAAGCTCACAGGGAGCTCATGATTGATCGCTCTCATGCTGCCAGCTGGATTCTCCCTCTCATCTTCTCTTTTCATCATCATCTTGTTGCTGGGAAGCTCTAACACCCACAATAACAAGGTACCTCACACTTCAACAGATTTTCTTACATGCTAAAAGCTCGTTTACATACACAATTCTTACCCTCGGAGCACATGCTTTAACTACTTTACATAATTCCTATAAACTACAGTATATTAATGCCACAACTTGTCAGCTAGATACAGCATAGTTAGCCCCCTGGCTGCTAGTTATGCAACCATATACAGTACAGTATTTCATGCGTGGCCCTGTTGCGTATATTCCTGATGTGACATAGGTTTCAGAGGGAGGAATGAAGCTGGAAGCCAGCAGTCAGGAATATCTTTGTGCAACATGCGACCCCCGCCTCCCCTTCCTCTTTTAGCTCCTTCACTTTAAATTAGACTCATATCACAGGCATGGACGCTCCCTCCCTCAACCCGCATCCTCTACCTTCTCATCTTCACCTCTTCTCATCTCTTCTTCTCCCCTCTTTTATTTCTGTCATTATCTCGCTGTCAGACATTCTCAGACACCACGTTATTCCACCTGTAGGCATATAAGAAGCTCTCTTCCCCCTCTCTCTTGGCTGGTTTTCTTCTTCTTCTTGTGTCCTACATACAATGGGCCCCTGCGGCGAGCTCCGTTCACCTTTAAATAACAAGCTGCTGGCTTGACAGGCAGATGGTATAGTACAGTGGCGCACACTGTAGCTACTCATTAGAGCCTGACAGTCAGCGCATCATTTATAGCTAACAACAGTGACAGTGAGCACTTGTCAATTAGAGGCAAGATATTTTCAGGCAGACAGGGATGAGTAAACTTCAGTGTGTGCCTGCCGGAAGGTGTGAAAGAGAAGTGAGGGAGCAGGTAAGAAGGTACAAAAGCAGACTGCCACATGTTGCACATGTCTGCTGTGATAATGATGCAGGATAAATGTGTCCGTCTCTGTCTCATCTTCACTGCATCTGATTTTATTCTCTAAGCAGTAAGCAGGGAAAATCATGCAAGCAAACAGAGAAATAAAGTGAAGATATAATGATGGTGACAGAGGGTGAGAGAGAAGGAAAGAAATAAAGCAGGTGTGAAACATAGAGGAAAAAATACAGAAAATGATCACATGCAACCTTGTTAGCACATTCAACCTGTTATTTCAGAATAAAAGACAAGAAAAACACAGCTGACTTACCTCACTGATAGTGCAAGTGTGAAACTCCTCATAAAAAAGAAGGGGATTCCAGTGCGGAGAGGAGAGGAGAGGAGAGGAGAGGAGAGGAGAGGGAGACTAACTAACAGGTGGCGAAGAGAGGAGCAGAAACTAGAGAGGCAAAGAGGAGGAGGGGGGCAAAGAGAGAAAGAGAGTGAGAGAGAGCTCTACATGTATCATTAGACATTAAATGCACGAATAGTTCAAGTTGATATAAAACGAAGAGGAAAGGGGAGAGGGGAGGAGAGCGGCATGCTGGAGGAGGAAGAGGAGGATGGAGGGAGTCAAGAGGAAGAGAGAGAGGAAGAAAGAGAGAGAGAGAGAGAGAGAGAGAGAGAGAGAGAGAGAGGCAGCGGGGAGTTATTACTTGACAGTCTGTTGTGCATGTGACTGTTTCGCCTCACTCCCTCCTGCATCTCCCCACCATCCCCGTACACAGACACACACACACACACACACACACACACACACACACACACACACACACACACACGCAGACACACACACACACACTTGTTTTTGTCACTTTGGAGGACACTGAATTGACTTGCTTTTATTCCTTGAAGACTTAAACTAACTAAGCTGATTATATTCTACATTTTTCTTAATTTTCTCAGAAAAAATCCTTTATTTACAACAGCAGCAAATATATATGTAAGCATAAGACCTATTCAGGTTATTTAATTGGTTCAACATAGAGTATATATATACATATGGATGACACGTCTCCATTTCCTCCCACTGTACAAAAATGGTGCCAAAATATCCCGGACACAGAGCACGACTTGACAGTTATGGCTGCCAGGTTTCTGTTGGGAATTGACAACCAATTCTCATAAAAAATAGGGACAGCAAACATACTGACAAACTGACAAAGCCAGTCGGGTGAACAAACAAATGTGCAAATTGATTCCACTGACAAAGAACAGATCAACCTAAAAAAAACAAACTAAAATTTGGTCAAAATACAGGCGAAGGTGCCATCTTGCCCATTTGGAGCCAGAGTCTGCGTAGCAATTATCAGATGGTGGAGCTGCAGAATCAAGTACCTGCCGGGCCAATTACAAGTCAATCGCAGCTGTCAATCATGATGTTACTTCCACATTTAACAGCATCAAATAACTTATTAAAACCAAACTCATCAGGAAAATGAACACAAACAGTGTGATATGAATGTCCTAAAATGACAGACACCGTTTTTGCGAAACATTTATCTGACACATGCTTTGATTTTTTTGTTCTGGTTCATGTCCCATCCTTTAGCATGGAGGGGGCGGGGTTTATGACATATACTGCAGCCAGCCACCAGGGGGCGAGCAAGATGTTTTGGTTAACACTATATATCCGATTTTCTTGCAGGAAATTGGTAATGTTTGCCTTTGCTACTTGTTATTCTAAACTTCACTTGTTACTGACTATTTGGCAACAATTACAATATCAGTTGAGCTCCTAAGCCAAAGTGCCCATATACAAAGTGGACCCTGTTACAATTTGAATGTTATCTACGTGATAATATTAACATGGTTAATACTACCATAACCACAATGTCACCTAATTAAATTATTTACTTTTTGAATCATTTAGGAACAAGGGACTCATTCAGGAGACAAGCGGGTAGACATTTAGTTATAATGGATTTATAGTCGCCTAATTAGTCACTTGCCAAGAGGGCAGATTCCGCGCTCAGTGAAAATGATTAATTGAAAATACTTCATGACAGTTTTTCTTTTAGTTGTACTAGTCGTGAAAATTATTTATAAATGTCATATATAAGCCCTGTCTTGTAACATGTACAGATTTCATAGAACACAAAAATATGAACATGTTGGCATTGAATATGATAAAGTAACTACTCAGTGGTTGTGTTTCCATGAAAGCCAAAAGCTAATTTTGAAGCAAAATTTTGAAATTTCACATGAAAGGAAATGCGATTTAGGGATGTTTCCATCAACTCGTTTAGAGCAAATAAATAAAGCTGCATAAACATACTTGGTCAGAAGATGGCAGTGTAATGTATTGCTGTAGGCTAATCTGTCAGTAAACAGCAGAAGAAGTAGAGTTTGTGCGAGGGAATAAACAACAACAAAAAAGTGGTTTCTAATAGGACAACTTTGTTTTCTCATGCAAATCTTCAAAATACGCAGATAAATTTGAAAGTTGTTGACGTTCTTATCTAGCAGTTGGGCAGCTCCCCCCGCAGCCATTTTTACATTTCTCATAACATACAAATTTAACAAACAAGGTGCAATGTGTTAATAAATCAGTATTTTTTTTCTGCCTGACTAGTTGTCTCCGCTTGTTTCCAGTCTTTGTACACTAATCACCGTCAGTCCGCGATACAGGCACACACAAACACACACACACACACACACACACACACACACAGACAGCATCTCTTATTAAATGCAGACTTTGTATTAATTTTACAGAGGTAAAAGACATCTAATTAAATCGCTCCATCTTTCTGTCCATGTTAATTCCAAACTAATACACTGTGTCTAAATCTCTTTGTCTTTCTCTGTGAAACACACACACACACACACACACACATACACTCCAGTCTCAGTTCATCCATATAATTAAGCTAATGGTTCTCGAGTCAGTGATAGACAAGGGGGAACATGCTATTTCCCCCTCGAAGGGACAAAATTGGTGTTCTCTCTGTCTCTTTTTATCTGACTTGTCCTTCTTTCTTTCAGTTTCGAGTCCACACTCTCCCAAACTCTCCGTCTATCATAAAAGAGGAGCCAAGAAGCTGTCACACAGCACAGGCTGCTCAATAGACTTACAGCTGCTTTTTTTGTACTATCTTCAAAAAAATGCTTGATGTCTTTGTTCGGTGGTGTCTCTCTCCTTTCCTTATCTCGTGCCCCCTCTCCAGTTTCTTTCTTCTTCTGTCACACACACACACACACACACACACACACACACACACATTTGTGTGTCCCATTAAATTGATGCCGTGGCACACACATGCATGAATGCATTAACATGGCAATATACTGCATAAGACTCGAGAGAGATGACTCCCACTCCTTCATGCAAACAGCTCATGCCACACACGTTTACACAAACACACACACACACACACACACACACACACACACACTGCAGTGTAGAGCTGCCACTCTGCCAACTCCATCAAAAGCCCCTTCAACATATATTCACTGCAGATATATATGGCATAAACCCCTCACATCACCTTTTTGGGCTTAATTCCACCTCCCTCTTCCCTGTCATATCTCTACTCTCCCGCCTCCTGTTTATGAGGATTGAAAATCTCTCTTCATTATAAATGCATAGTCGTTACGTGCTCTCTCCACACCAATTATGTCGGGGACGGGTGCTAGTGCTTCAGCGAAAACAGCTGACCGCAACAGAGTCCACAATGGCTCTGACAAGAACAAATGACATCAGCGAACCAGACTGCCCTGGTTACACACAGATGACAAACACAGACAGGAATCATTTCTCCAACCAGTGGTAAAATGGGAGTCTCAACTAGACAATTTATTCATTCTGTATAAACAATAAATACAGTATAAACATTTTTTTCACAGGAATATAGACAATTTCATACAGATTCCTCCATACTTTCAATTGTTTTATATATATATATATTGGGTTGAGAACCTATTTTGGTTTCTTTTTCTTTTTCATAGATAACATGCCCTTTTACAGTTTGCAAACAATGATGACGCTGTGTGCATGCAGTTTGTTGTATTACTGCAGATTGGGACTATTTTTATCGCCCAAACAAAGGCCCACCATAAAAATGTTATACCCTTTTATGTGCATAACATATTTACAATATGTCCACCAATTTCTGTTGATATCCACAGCTGTTTCATTTGTCACCACCTTTTCTCCACCGTAGTACTGCCACGTTCTTTCACGTAAATGCACTAATATGCTTTCTAACCTGCTGCAGATCTGCTGTTTTGGTCTGAATCCCGTAGTTGGTAGCGAAGCATAGGTGCAATAGTAAGTTTAAATACGGTTGGGCCTTTGTTTAGGTGGTTAAAATATGTTTTGTGACAGTCCCCGTCTAGAGCAATATACTAATTTGTTTCCTGCCTGTAACGTGTGTAAAGGTCTCCAAACTAGGAACGCGCAAACCATCATCTACTGCAGGTAATACACCAAATGTGGGTAAGTACCTCATACATCTGCACTTCAAAACATCTGAACTATGCCTTTAACCACCGAAGATCACCAATGCAACCTAAAAAAAATTGATTTTGACAAATAGTGACTGATTTCAAGACCTGTCGGCTATTAATGAGCAGGTAGAGTTATTTTACATTAACAAGTGGCCCACTATTTAGTATATATTAAGATATATGTGTATATGTGTGTACACCAGGGAGAAATTTTCACCCTCTGGAGTCACTGATCACACCAGCATCAAATATCCCTCTAAAGCACTGGCTTGAAGCTCCCAGTCAGTTTTTTGTTTGATGATGATAGGCCAAGTAAAACTGGAGATAAGGGAATATATATATATATATATATATATATATATATATATATATATATATATATATATATATATATATATATATATATATATATATATATATATAATATAAAATAATAGAACCAGATCTTATCTTCATTTTACCTTTTGTATGTTATATTTTGAACCTGTGTTCACATTTGCAACATTTAAAATTCTTCATGGAGTATTTTTGTGTGCAAGTAAAAACAACAACATGATTTTATGTTTTTTCGTGTTCAAAAACTTGATCCAGTAAGACAGTAAGAAGTGAAAAAATAATTATCAGGTCATAAAGGTGAGGTTGTGCTGAAAAAACAAACAAACAAATGGCATGGATAACATTTTTAAAGTGGTAAATACAGCCAGAATTAAAAGGATTCAATAGCCCAAAAGGGCAAGTCACTATAGATGCTGACAAATACGTTATGTGGTCATGTTCAAAATATAAAAAATAGCCTGCAAAAAATATACAGTTAACACTGTATATCTGTTTGAATTTTCTCAACTTTCTGAATGAAGAAACCTGAACTTGAAATGTTCTTATCTAATCTTATCTTAGCAACAAGATCCAAATAGATAGCAGATATAATTTGTGCATCAGGATTTTCAGTCAGCTGTGGTATTCAGTGTATATAGTGGTATACAGTATGTATAGGCTGTTTTGTAGCTATATCTATGACGCATACACATTATAGAAATGCTGTCATATTCATGTAAGACAAAGAAGATGGGGAAAAAAGGAAAAAGAAGGTACAATTTGTTCTTATGCAGAGCAACATAACGACCACTTTGCAACATAACACTTAATTTAAAAAACAATTTTATTAGGTGATAAACTAGCAGCTGCACCTCCGGTAATCATGTCAAACAGAGGCACGCAGAATAAAAGAAACAATCTGAGAACACCAAGGTCCTCTTTTCTCTGACTGTCAGCCGTGGGACTGCAAGGTCGTCGTGTACCAATCGGAAAAGGAAAAAGGACTGGAGCTTCTCGCAGCACTCTACCACACTGCTCCTTCAGTATTGTCACTCATTGAGATGAGCTGCCCTGATGTATTGCGTGAGTCACTGGCCCATAAACGTGTGAAATGGAAATGCTAGCACTGTGCGCCTTTTATGTTAGGAATGAAGAGCGAGGAGCCTGATAGCAGCATTGTGTAAAAGAAATACAGGAGCGGTTATGATGCGAGGAGAGTGACAGATACGGGAGGAAACTGCAGCCAAACAACAAAGATTAAAGTTGTAGAAGAATGTCTGAAAGAAGGAGGCGAGGACAAACAGTTTATTCATCTTATTTCTTTGCAGAAGAAATGTCCGCAGTATCCTGTCTCGGTTCAGGTAATTATAGCCATTTGACCAAACACAATTTCTATCATCTGAAACAATCAATATGTAAGAAGATGAATGATAAACAGCAGATAATTCACACTGACTACCTAAGGAACTGAACCTTGCAGGGTTTGTTCCTTTCATCTAATGACTGGATAATCCATAAAGATCCAGGGGGAGCACACGCTGCAGGCAAAAGAATATACGCAACTTTATCATATTATTTCATAAGTCCAGTCAGGAGAGTGTGAAACAATAAATGGAAACAGCACAAAGTTTTAGCCTCAAGCGTGTTCTTCTCTGAAATGAACATCTGATAGGAGCTTCTTATGGTATAACAGCATAGGATGTGCATTTACTCACCGTATATCATCCTGGGTGCTGCCCCAGTTACCTTTTCTGTTCTTCCAGCTCATCCCCTATGGATCTTTACACCAAGAGACAAGGGAGTCTCTGACTAAGGCGGGCATTATTGGTCCACTCATGTAGTGTAAAAGGGTTTGATGAAAGGAAAGGTAAAACATATCTTAAAGCTGCTTCATTTACAGCTGCTTTTTGAGTTCTTCTCTTCAGTGTCTGTCTGTTTATCCTCGTGTTTTTAATTGAGATGTTTGACGGCGGCAGAGTCTTTCAGCGAGCGGCCTTGGTTGCCATATGGAGACGAGCCGCTGGAACAGTCATGGAGGGCAGGGGACAAGTTTACATGAGTGCATGAGCGACTGTGACGTGTGCAAACTACTGTGTGCAGCAGCTTATGAACCCTGCAGCCCAATGTGCAGATTCAGGCGTGTTTGTGTGTCTGTGTACTTAGCATTCACTCATTATAAAGTGATGTGAATGTACAGTATGTAGAGTGTGTGTGGTATAGTATGTCAGCAGCTTCCTCTGCATGTTCATATAGTTTAATACCTAGAGCTGTGTGGGGAATAGAGCTGACAGTTAGTGCAATCATGTTCACTAATATGTGCAAGGAAAGGACAAGATACAGTGCTATACTGCAGAAAATGTAGAGATATGCACAGCACAAGGCTGCAAGCTGTGACAGATAACATAATCTTTGTGGAAAGAGCAGGAATTAACACAATTTCACAGGTTCTATCAGTACACCAATTTTCTAAACTAAATGAGGAAATTAGTGACAAGAGACGACTATCAAGATTATTGCCATTGCCCAGCCTTAGTGGACAGTAATGGCTTTTCCCCTCCTCTAAATGACTCTTTGACTTAAATGGTAGTCTACCACCCTGTGGTGTAAAAAACTACTCTGGGATCAAATTTAAAAATCATCTTAATTGTCCATGAATGTAGAAAATTGCCTTTAGCATCACAGGTCGGTTTTAAACACATCAAAGTGAATCACTGGTTGTTTCTGCTCTTTCCCAATGGTTTTATTAGCCATCCAGGACAGGAAATGCTGATAAGGGACCTTCTACTGATCAGTGGTTCCCAACCCAAAGTGGTCACAAAAGAACTATTAGATGATTATTTCTGTGTAGGGAAATCATAATGCATCTGCAATTGTCCAGTTTTTACAAAAGAAATCAAAGCTGCATCTAACTGTGTCTAAAGCTAGATATTCACTGCATGGTACAGTGCTGCGCTACTCGACTCGAACCACTTTTTTTTTTTTTTTTTCCAAAATTGTGAATTTTACCTGAAGTACTGTTTTTGGTACAATCTCAGTCAAGGTTCCAGATGAGATGAGCCGACACAAGAAGGTTGAGTTAAAATCCTGCAGACACAGGTTCTTCTTCACAAACCTGTGATTTTTAAATAGCCAAGCTACTGTCAAAAGCAACATTTAGCAGAAACCAACAGCTCTATAGACTAATTGTCTGTACACAAACATTGACAATGCACATGCATGCTGGTTGCACAAAGAAGACTAGCTGGCAAAAAAGGCTATTTTCTCACTGCATTTTTCTTGTATGTAAATGTTTAAAATAATAATGTAATATATATATGTATAAAAATGAAGACTTTTATTAGTAAGTTTTCCTTTTTGGCACAACACAGATCATGTTAAACACAGATTACAACTCTTCCTGTGATTAACGTTGTCTTGTGTGCATGCGTGCACAATCGTTTGTGGCACTAGAGTGATGTGTCTGATAAAAGGTCTATAGCAAGGGTGGGCAACTAATTTTCCCACATGAGGGGCCACATGGTTGCGGAGGGCTGGACCAATAGTCTGAACTAAATTCTGCTCAATATTCATTTTAACGCTGTATAAAATGCAGTACATTATATGGTTTAGAGCTGCTTCTGCTAAGAATACATGTTTATATTAGAATAATTATGTGGAGTAAGTCAAATATAGCAGTAAAAAATAGTAAAAACTCCAATCATTATCTTACTTTTCAATTTATTTTAAACACAACATACATTCAAACCACAAAAACATGTATGTTTTGCAGTAATCCAGCAATGTATTAACTTCAGGCAAAAAGTGTTTATGTTTTTCAGTTCTTTTTTCAAGACTTTAATTAAATTCTTGGGAGTCCATGTCTGTTAAAAAGTCTTCATTTTGTGTGTCATTGCCATTTTAGCAACCAGCGAACTCAGTGTTTTTTGTGGAACGCATTTCTGTGCTGGTGCTTATTCATGCAGAGACATGTACATTGCCTTCAAAATAAAAGCGCGGTTGTATTGATTTATGTTGGTCAGTAAAAAATGATTGGGTTGGTTGTGGAATATGAGGAATGAAAAATGACATATTAGAAATAAATAAATACATTAAAAAAGTGAATAAATGTAGGAATAAATATATAAATAAATGCAAAAGATAAACATACATTTTATATTTTTATACAGGTATTTCATATCTATTTCTATATTTCCACATGTATTTATTTGTTTCAACATTCATTCATTTCAACATGTATTTATTTCTACATTTATTCACTTTTTTTATGCATTTATTTCTACATTTATTCACTTTTTTATGTATTTATTTATTTCTACTTATGTCATTTTTTGTCCCTCATAGTGGGAGTGGCCTACAACAAAAAGCTTCTTGGAGACATCATTGCAGTCAGCAGAGAGTTACTCTTTCATTAGTGTGACCCAGGAGAAATGGTGGAGAACCAAGAGTTGTTTGGAGTCAGTCCGCGTAACCTCTTATGAGATTGATTCTCACACTTGCTGATGTGTTTGTCCTTCATTATAGAAAGGAGGAAGTCTAACGAGCATTAGCTGTCTCTTTTTCATGCGTTCAGCTGTGGAGATCAAATCACGTCAGAGTAAATAACCCGTGGAGTCAAAAGATGGCTATGTGTTTAATTTCTGTCTTGACATCTTTCCAACAGTTCTTCTTGTGTGAGAGTTTTTGTCTTTCAAGTCTTAGAAAATATCTAATTAAACCATCTGAGGAGGGAAGATCACTTTAGCTGAACTGCATTTATTGAACCTGTGAGAAAGGGGTTATACAGAGACATGGGTTTGTTTTTATGTGGGGCATAAGCCAAACAGGCTGAGAAGCAGTGTTTTATAGCAAAATATGTGTTTACAAAAATTGATTCCAGGTCTTCTTCAATCACAGGATTGTGGTTAAAGTGCACTTTTAAAATTAACTTGCCGCAAAAACATTTCCTTAATGAAAACGCTCTCTGAACTTGTTTAAAGCAAATATGTGACAAAGGGCAAACATAATTGGTAAGAGAAAATATGATGCATCTATCTCTTTCATAATGATATACATTTTTAAAACGGGGCTTATGTTTATGTTGGAAGCTGATTTAATCCAAAGCCTAGATTTTTATGCTTTTATCACAAATGGCCTCAGGCTGCAGCTGTGGAGGTGTCTTTCATGCTCTGTTTAAATCAAATTCAGTCCCTGTGGTTGAAAAATATTAATATTTACAGTATTATTATATAGTGTTTTGCATGTCAGTCAAAAGTTACATATACATATTGAGTCCTGCATCATCTAAATCTCTTAGTTTTGCATTCATTCGGTTATAAAATGCAACCTGACAAGCTGCTTATGTCAGCATTGTCTAAATCTGAGCTAAAGTGTAAAGTGCTGAGATGTTGCCTTAAAATGGGAGCATGGCATCGACTGGCTTTCTGTTTTGCTCTCAAAAGTGCATACATACAGCCTCAGGTGATGTGCAGCCAGCCATATTCAAATCTGAATTCTATTAAAACTACATTGATATGCAGAAAGGCTTGAAAGGGCATTTGGAAATGAATATTTTTTTGTCTGGTGCTGGTTTGCAGTCTTCACAAAGTCATTGTACAGTAGGAATGCCTGGCTAAATGAGAAAAATGACTCTTATTGAATATTATGTACGAAAAGTGTTTTTCTTCCAATACGTCTCTCAGACAGGCAGTCTGCGCTTCAAGCTGAACCATTTCACAGGACGCTGAAAAGTCAAAATCGATTCAAACCTCAAACTTGGTCGAACACAACGTTTTATGAACCTTTTCAGCTGTGTGCAAAATCCGTCACAGCAGACAGATGTGCGCTAATGGCACTCTTAAATTCTTCCTTTTTCGTTTCCAAGATGGTTGAAAAGGTTTTCTTCAAGCAGTATCATGCTTTTGAACTAAAAATGACATTTTGGATATTTTTACATCTGGCTTCCATGCAGCAGCACTGAGCACTGTGCTCTAATCAAAGTCACAGATGACCTGCTGCTGTCTTCAGATGCTGAAGACTGTGCAATATTTATGTTGTTAGACCTCAGCGCTGCTTTTGACACTCTAGGCCTCCACATCCTTCTAGGGCACTGAAACATTGACAATATTAAGCACTGGATGGTGAGTACACGAGAGTAGGACAGATCTCCAGATAGTGCTAAAACTGTAGCTTTCATCTCAGGAACCTCTGCATTTGTGAATTCTGGGATTTTATTTGACCCTAATATTAAATATGATGAACATATATATGCAGTTGTTAAGTATATGATGATAGAGCATGGATATGCCAATAATCTACTCCCATCATTATGTTCTCAGGACTTTTATTGTCTTTACTTTCAGAATTTGAATAGACATTTAACCAAAACACAATATTTATTACAGATTTTACAGATTTATGACTAAAACGACTTGAAACCACATTAATCTACAGCTTCCTGATATTCAGATGGTGTATACCACTTCTATGTGACATCTACTGTTGACCTGCTATCTCCCCCTAAGTACCCCCTGCTAAAAAAGACAAAAATAGCTCTTAGGGTTAAAGTAGTATTGGAGATAGAAATGGTAAATTTGTTATTCCTGAATGTTCATCCCAGATACATGGTCGCCCATAAAGTTGGAATAACTCTGTTTTCAGACACAATCCTCAGTTAATTGTGGTTTTATTTTCATTGTGATATGTTTGGAAGAGATTGATTAATAACGTTTTGAGAAGATATACACTGTGTATGTCAAGAATAAGTCACATTGCCATAATCATTTCATGGAAAGAGGTAAAAAAATATTTTTTTCCAACTTCATGCATTACTGCATTAAGTACTTTTTAAACTGAACTTTATAAATATAATGTCTTGACATGACTTAAATTACATTTAAATTGCAGGTTTCAATGCTGCAGTTGCAGGTGATTGTATAGTAGGTGGCCCAGTAAAAATATTACCGCCTGAGTTCATGGGTATGATGTGATAATCACAAGGGACTCAGAGGACCTAAACGGATTTCAGTTTGACGCTCTAATCAGAGTGTGACATCTGATGTGATGAATTTTATATGGAAATATCATACGTTCTAATTTTAAATGGTGACAGACAGGCTGCAGCATAACACCCATGAAACAAGGCCCTAATCGTGTAAAAACCTGATGAATAAACATTAACAAAATGTTATTTTGACATGAGATGTGCTGTTTTCTACTCATCATTCGGCTGCCTTATTACATGACATAAGCTCGGGGCTGTAATCAGCAAGCCCGTTGAAGTGTTTGAAAGTGCAGTGTTAATGAATTATGAATTTACGCAAGAGAAAGAAACAGAGACAAGAAGGGGAGAGGGGTGAAGAAAGGGGGGGACGTGGAAACAGAGCAGGAAGAAGCACGAACATGGCGGGAAGTAAGAAGAAGAGATGAGCTGTCAGATAAACGTTTCCGAAGCCGAGAGTCGTCGTGGAAATTTCAGACAATTTAAATTAGCTTTTTTATCTCAGGAAATCTCTGAAAGACTGGATATAAGAATAAGAGACGCCTTCACGAGCAGACAGTCAAATAATCAAATCATCTCGAAAATGCATCAGCCAGGAGAGTAAAGTTATTCCGGCTCTGTTGAGATATTGATTTTACATATCAGGGACACCTCCTTCACTTTCATAACGCTTTTGAAATTCCTCAGAGAGTCAGGATTTATTGAAAAAGATGAGAGTGCTGTGCCTTTGTTGAGCAGAGGTGTGTTTAGTGTAACATTTTGCTTCATAAATACAATAGCACATGAATATTGTAAACAGCTATCAAAGAAATATATTCCTTACAAACAACATTTGCAAACCCTCCATTCAGCCATCACCTTTTTCACAATCAACATTCGTCTCCATTAACACCTCACCCTCATCTTTTATCAACTATTTGTTAAACAGCAATTTAAGTGCTTGATTTTAAGGTGGAAAAACAAGAAAAATGAGAAGAGAGAAACATAAATCAATACGTTATCTCATCCAGCAGAGCTTTCCAATCTGAATGTTTCAGCCCCAGAAGTAAAAGCTTCTCAAAAACAACTGAATTAAATCTGTCAGATGACAACCAAGTCAAGTGAGGCCTGGCACATTAACTTTAAAAGTGACCTTTCATTGGACAGTGGTGCACTTATGTTTTCATAGCAGAACTCCCAGGACAGACATAAAGGGCCACACTCTATTAAATTACATTTCTGTCAGAATTAGAGGAAAGTTGTATGGAGGATCTTAAAACTAAAGTTCAGTGCTACTTTGGTGACAGAGAAGGGCTTGTGAGAATAGTAGAAATAGGGGTTATAATAAACTGCGCCTCCTGGCTAACAATAACGTAGGTTATCTACAGATGATAGTGCATTTACCTTTTGTAGTTATAACTTCGAACAGCATAGCACAGAGTTGCTGGATTTGTCTCCAGTCATTAATGAGGAGATGTTAATTCTCTTTCGGTTATATCACTTGATTACGCGTGAATTTGCGAGATCTCGTGTGTCCTCCGGACTCCGCTGTCCGCAACAGCTCGACACAGATGGATCCGGTGTGTGTTGACCATAGACTGTAAATAATGGACGTAGTCACCGTGATGTCACCCATTGGTTTGTGGACTGCCCGTTGGAAGCCTTGAGTTTAGCTTTACATTCGTCGCCATCTTGCGCCGCCATCTTGTTTCTGATATGCGGAGCAGACCATATTTGGACTGTGGAGGAGCGAGAGGGATCTGACGACACTGACTACAGCCTCTCTACACCGGCAACCCGACTGAGAGAAGCCGCTGCTAATTCATGTAAGCATTAATTGGAGCATTAACTGGGATGTTAGTTTTGGCTAGCAAAAAACAAAAACAAAATGTATCTTTCTTACCTCAGAAAACTGAGCAGCGCCTCCTTGGAGTGTCTGTTAGTCCAACCAAACACTCAACAAGACATTTTTACTGAACAAAACGTTCAAATAAACTGTCATTAAGTGAAATACAGTGAAAGGGTCAAAGTTATGAGACCAAATCGGTAAACGTCCTCTTTTCTATCTATATAACGTTATATATAACTTTACTGACACGTATGTCTTCTTCATTCAAGAATATCTTTTTTAACATTAAGTTGCTATTTAGGAAACGTAAATAGGAACGGGTGCGATTTAAGGCAAGGTGAGAGCAGTTTTTAATCCTAAACCAATACAACTCCATCTATAGATAGCTAACGTTAGCTAGCTGAGAATCTAATCATTTTACCTGGACGAGTCTGCATCACCTACATGTCTGATTTGCTTTTGCTTTGAAATGTTCGTGCATAACCTACGTTCTCCTGCAACATTCAAGGTCCGTTTTACAAATCTTGCAGCTTACTCTCTTCTTCTTCTCTTCTTTGAGTTTAGGGTAAGATACTTGCATATTTTTAAGTTTGGAGATGCAATGCTTCCCAGTCACTTGGCACGTGCAACTCTCAACAAAGACAGTAATGATGTAAGATGGCTCACCCTTCACAAATTAGCTCCAGAACACGAAGTTAGGTCTGTGCTATAGACGTAGTGACCCTGACGTCACCCATTGGTTTGTGGACTGCTCGTTGGAAGCATCGAGTTCAAATCAATCAAATTAAAATGACTTTATTTATTAGTTAGTCTGGTAGAATCTCTGGAAGAATGAGACAGCCCGATGGCTGTAGGAGCGAAGGATCTTTTGAATCTCTCCGTCCTGCAACGGAGAGAGAGCCGTCCACTGCTGTTTTTTTGGTCCATAAAGGTTTTGTGTAGTGGATGATCCGGGTATTTCAGGATGACCTTGAACATCTTGACAGTGACTACACGCCTCTCTACACCGGCAACATGACTGCTAATCCATGTTAGCATTAACTGGGATGTTCATTTTGTCTAGCAAAAAACAAAAACAAAATGTATGTTACTTACCTCAGAAAAATGAACAGCGACTCCTTGGAGTGTCTGTTAGTCCAACCAAACGCAAACAAGACACTTTTAATGAACAAAACTTTCAAATAACCTGTCATTAAGTGAAAATACAGTAAATAAATAAATTTTTGAGACCAAACCGCTAAACGTCCTTTTTTATATCTATATAACGTTATATATTACTTTATTGAGCTTTACTGCAGCTGCTCGATTGGTCTTCAATCTTCCCAAATTTTCACACACAACACCCCTCCTCCGCTCCCTCCACTGGCTACCAGTGGCTGCGCGGATACGCTTCAAGACTCTAGCTCTGGCGTACTCTGCTGCTAACGGTTCAGGTCCTACTTACATCCAGGACCTTGTCAAACTCTACACCCCTGCCCGTCCTCTACGCTCTGCATCAGCCAAACAGCTGGCGACTCCCACCCTGCGTGGGTCAACTCGCCTCAAAACCACTTCCAGACTTTTCTCTGTCTTGGCTCCCAAATGGTGGAACGAGCTCCCCACCGACATCAGGACCTCAGACAGCCTGTACATCTTCCGCCGCAGGCTGAAGCCCTATCTCTTCCAACAATACCTCGGTTAAGTCATGGTCACCTAACAGATATATAAAAAACAAAAAACAAAAAAATAAACCTCTTATTCTTTTCTCTTCTTTAACATATAGCACTCCTTAGCAATGACAGTTAGCTCTTAAAGTTATGTACTTACTCGATTCCTGTGGTCTATGTCTAGTACCATCAGGTTGAATGCACTTATTGTAAGTCGCTTTGGACAAAAGCGTCTGCTAAATGACATGTAATGTAATGTAATGTAATATTGACACGTTGCTATGGATGCGCATTGTTCTGCTTCTCTTCTGATGACGGCTTGCCTTGTTAGTGACCTGTCAATCAAAGGTAGCCACGCCCCAAATCATACGATTCTTTATCTTCTATTTTCTTCTAAATGGGGCCATTATTTAAACTTTTAACATCAAATTGCACACACAATTTTTTTTACTAGCGATTAAGAGGTAAAAAATCAAGTGAGAAGTTTTATCATTTTGCATTGATGGACAGAAATGTTTCTGCAATCACACTTAGCACCCCCTGCTGGAATTTTCAGTAGAATGCAGGTTTAAAGCACTTCCTGGTTTGCCTCCCTGCTCAGACCCGGAGGTTGCCGCCTGGTATGTGCACAGCGTAAAAAACATGCGCGATGATGTAACTGATGAATTATTGACATTTAAATTGGTCAGCAACTAATTTTGTCATTTTTGTCAACAATGTCGACTAACCACTGTATCTACATACCACCGAATTTTAAGCTTTCTAATAAAAACATCTGGCTTTGTTTATTCAATATTCCTGTTTTTTAGCTCTTTAATAAACAGCTTTTCCCATAAGCCCTAGACCATCATGACTAAATCGTCACGGCTTAACAGAGGACAGTAAATTTAGACATGTTTATAAAAAACAGAGAGGACAAAAATGTAAGCTATAAGATAGAGCTTAGAAGTTTAAATCATGTTGAACAGAACAAGTCTAACAGTTTCTACCTGTTTCCAGTCTTTACGCTAAGCTAAGCTAACCCTTGCCTAGCTGCAGCTTCATATTTTCCAGACAAATATTAAAGCGGTATCATTTTTCTCATCTAACTCTCGGAAAGAATCCAAATGAGTGTAGTTTCCAAAGTGTCAACTGACCGTGAAATCAATCTGCAGTCCCAGCAGCAGAGAAATTGAATGTTTACAAGGCGGACACCTGGTAATCCATTTTGTTCCAATCATGACTCTGAGGCCAAGTTACCAGTATATTGTCTGGAAGCTGCAGGGGAAACAGGGCGCTGGTGACACACACACACACACACACACACACACACACAGTCTTACAGATTTACACTAGTCCCCTCTGCCCCCATACACACACAAATGTATGCGCACACACGTACGTTTACACACATTGACATCCCTATAAACAGTGTTAAATCTCCACCATGTACAGCTCCAATTGTATCCGTCAGCCAGTTGCTAGGCAACACTGTAACTTGTAATAGCACTCGGGTATCAGGGCCCACTGTGGGGTGGGGTGGCCGGGTGAGGAGGTTGTAAGGGTTTTTTTTTTTCCAGAGAAGGCCTCCGGAGGGAAAACGATTATGGTCGCTCCAACTAATGGACCCGTGTTGGCTCCTCCTATGACCACCCAACCATCACAGTCAGCACTAATGTGGTTTCTGACAAGATCGGTTCTACAAGAGCGGGTAAGATGTTGGGTGAGGGGCAGAACAGCAGGAACAGATGACCACATGTCTCCTACATTTATTTCACCAGTATGCTCTGATACTGAAAAGATGAAATATTTCTAAACGAACTAGGGTTTTAACTAACAAGCAACTTATTATATTACTGCACTGCACATTAGGGTGCATCAAAAAAAAAAAACAATTCTTGAATTTTGATATGGGTGCTAAAATTGTTCCAATATATGTACAAACAACACATGCAAAATATTTTTCCAGGACATGATGATTTAGGGGTGCCACCGCACATCTGTTTTTGTTGAATAAAGTGGTTAACAGTGCTCAATGGTCGCAATGGAGATCTGAGGTAAACAATACTACAGCTCAAGAAAACTGAGGTGATCTTTCTGTGTTGGGTATATATTATTACAAAGTGCTATCATATCTGTAATTGTGTCTTTGTATACTTATTTATCATAAGTCATTTAAGTCATATTTATAGGCATTTGGTGCTCATTACATCTAGCTAACATTAGTTAGCAACAGTTTGCTAACCACAGTTAGCTATCTATGTTAGCTAAGCTATTACGCTTAACATTAACAGTATTCTAGAGTGGACAATGTCATATTCAGTGTACAGATGTCTCATGTTTATTAAGAGTAGCATTGTAGTTGTTACAGTAAATTAACATTTTAAATACAAGTATATTTGCAAGCACAGCTAGCTACTCTGGTAGTGATTAAACGGTAAGTTATGATGACGTTACACTATGTACAGCTAAAATTTGAGGCTTATTTAAGAATGGTTTATCATAATTGAGTGATATTAAGTATGGTAAGATATGATTTTAACACTATCCTTGAGCGTGTGTCCTTTTGATTCTCTGGCACTGCACAACACAACCCACCCCAGGATCCAGCTCTCCTAAGATGCTGCCCTCACCAACTGGTCCCTGCCAGACTAGCAGTCACAGCCTGGTCTTTGGTCTGTTCCCCAACATCACCAGTGAGGATGGCATCATCACCGCCGCCAAACTGCCAACTGGTCGTCAGATCTTACGCTGCATGCTTGCCAAGAAGGGTGCAAATGGAGCATTGTCACAGCTCGAGGCAGCCAAGGTTGTCCTGGAGCAGGTGCGGCCATTTTACAAGAAAGCCAACATCCCAATGGTGAGGGACAAGCGTGCGTGCCACGAGAGGGTAGACTTAGTCAATGCTAACAACAAGCTACAACAAGACTACAGCGAAACAATTGGAGAAAATGGAGTGCAGACTTGATGTCACATTTCCGCTGTGGCCTCCAAATGTTGAAAAGCTGATTGATAACCCAGAAGACCTAGCTTTCTTGGCCAGCATGAAGACTGACAGAGTGGCCACATTTGGTGTATTGGACAGAAAGCTTCAGCTCAAGGTGAAGCGGCGAGAGGAGCATCAAGCTGCTGCAGCAGCCAGGCAGTCCCGATGTGAAAAGGAGCTGGAGGAGATGACGGCATTGTCCAGCTTGGAGTCGGAGAGTGATGAGGAGTCAGGGGAAGATACTAACACAATCAGGGCAAACCATCCCACAAGCATAAGATGACTGGAACAAACATCTTCATTCCACATTACATCCTTAACTGACCAACTGTCGTGTCACTGGCTACAAGGTTGAAGATGTCACCAATGCAACAGGCTGCCTTCACAGGTGGACTTGTTGCAGAGTCAGGCGGTGAATGTACACATCTCTCTGCATCTTACAACAGCTGACCGAGCAAGACGCCAAGTGCTGGAGACAATCAGTGAGGAACAGCACAAGCAGTGGACACCACCTCCATTGTGCACCCTACAGTGAAACAGCAAGTTAACACCGATGCTCAGCAATGTGCGCCACTTGGAGCATCGTCTTACAGTGGTGGTTGGAGATGCAGAGCGGCTGAAACTGCTTGGTGTCCCGGCGTATAAGAAGCGGACCAATGAGGCCCGGTTGACATGCAAGTTGCTGCAGGACTAGTGCTGTGCTGACCAGGTTGTCAACATGGCATTTGACACCACTGCGTCAAACACCGGCCATCTCACAGCAGCCTGCTTTGCCATACAGCTTTCACTGGGCCGACCACTGCTTTGGTCTGGGTGCCGCACAACATTGGTGAGGTCTTCCTGAACCAGGTTTTCACAGACCCGAAGGTGGAGTCATCACACTCACCCCTTGTGTTTAACAATAAAGTCAATTAAACTTTATATGTGTGTCCGGCATCCATCACTGCTGCACAAAATTCAGGGTAAGGCCACGTGAACATGTCCCATTGACCTCCATTCATTTTGTCTATAGGACAAATGAATGGAGAATCTTGAAAGTTGAATTCTGAGAAATGCCCAAGTTGCCCAAAGGGCAAATAAACAACTTTTACTCTGATAACCATATAGAACATGTTACTGTATAAAAGTTCACTGTACTCAACATTTCCAGGTCAACCTTTTGGCAATTAGACTAAAAATTGCACTTTTTTCGAAATTTCGCCAACGTGCCTAAATGTGTTAGGTCCCCTAAATCTCAATGGAATTCCTCAAAACTTTGCAAAAGTAATTTTTATGTTAATTGGAACAAAATGCAATGCCAGCCAAATTGATATTTTGAAATTAAAATGTCCTACACATAGCACAAACAATAAAATAAAATGTCAGTAGTGCCTTTGCTTTTTAATCGTCCTAGACACGTTTAGGTGCAAAACGATCTCTGGCTCCAGCACCTAAATGTAAATAGTCTCTGGTCTTTAAGCAGTTACTCTCATTGTCAATTCATCTCCTGATTAATTTATTTATTAGAGTTAGAGAAAAGTTGAAACATTGTCTTTCTAGTATTGTGATATTTTCCCTGAATTGGTATACCATGCTACCGTGAAAAGATGAAATATCACAATATCCCTCCACGTTAATAAATTAATCATGTTTTAGTAAATTGGTCAAAGTGTAAGAGAAGTCTTATCCAAGTGGAAGGAGGGAGTTAGATTTGTCTGGATTGCCCAGCGCTTGCAAACACACATGTGATCAACTCTTCCACTCCATCCTTCATCCCTAAGAGGCAACCTGGGAGCAAGTTTGTCAGGCTTATTCAGACTTACTGTACCTTCTGCCTGTCACCAAGCAGAACTAAACGAAGCACCCCAGTGGGGAAGCAGCGCTGCTTACTGGAGCTCAACCGTGCCAAAGGGGGCAATTTAAAAAACATTATAATCACATGAGGAGAAATGTTTCTGGCTTGATAATTAGCAGTGGCGAGCGGGGATATCTTTGATGCTGTTTGGTTTGGCTGCACTGCAACAACATAATGGGCTTCTTCATTATCCCGTTTCCAGCTGTCTCCCAAGCACTTTCAGGAAGAAGGAAAAACATACATTCATAATTCATGCAGGTTTTAGGGTAATGGTCTTTTGTTGAATTTGGTCTATAACCATCCACAACAGTGCTGCTGATTCCAAGCTCAGCAGAAATGAAACAAATGTCTGTTTTAGATGAGACTGTGGTTGAAAGATTAGTTTGATATTTTGGGAAATCCAAGCTTTATGCTAAGCTAAAATAAGCTAAGCTAACTGACTTTAGCTGTATATGTACCAGACAGTCACAAGAGTGGTATCAACCTTTTCTTTTAACACTCGGTAAGTAATAAGCTAATTTTAAGGAAATGTCCTTGAAATTAGAGTATAGCATTGCATAAAGACTTCAGATAAGTGCATTTCTCTCTCAACATAATATATCCTTGCCAGAAGCCTATTGCATGTAGGTGAAGTACAAGATAAATGCTAGGGAAGAGTCTTTAAAACAGCTGCACTTAAAACAAACAACACTTGACCTAAAAAATATATAATTTTAATGACCCATATCTATGGACTATATTTGTCTTTTCTGTTTTTCCCCTTTCTCTCCTTTGGTCCGTGGGTAAATATGCTATATGATTGAACTGGATTGAGGAAATGATTATGACATACTAGTCACCTTTTTTCCATTTGTTTTGCAAATTAGCTTTCATCTACCTTATGTTTGTACTTATTTGAATAGTTTATCATGATCAGAACTATTATTATTGTAATGATTTAAAATGTATTTATTCATATTTATTTGTTTAGTATTATTATTTTATTTATTTATTTTATGTTATGGTATGGTCCTTATCTTGGTTTACTTATTTTGTAAAATGATATGTGTTTGTATAATGAAGAACATGTGGACGACATGAATAAATAATATGCCATAATAATAATAATGGGTGTTATGTTGGAACCTGAACTGAGATTTCCAGTCAGTAGCTAGCAGCTATTACTGAAGCAGTCATATGTTTCCTCATCCTCTCTGGAGCACTTCTACTCAAACACACATGCTCGCTGGGCAGCAGCGTCCCTCAGCTACAACAGTAGTGACAAAATCTGAAACTGTGGGCTCCATCACAGTCCGCCCAGGCATATCTGCACATGGACCATTTGTTCTTATTTCACCACTGTGCCTCTCTCCTCCGGCCTTTATGGCCCCTGACAGCTCATGTGACAAATAGCCTCCAGGCTGCCTCTCTCCTGATACCTCAGCTCCCCCCAACAATCTGCGCTTTCTCTTTGATGATAATCGTCTGGTAGCGAAGACTGACCGTGTGCATCAGCCATGGGGAATCACTGTCTGGCATCGGGATCCACCAGCTGCCAGCGTCAATCACCGAGTCCGTTTCAAGGCCACTGTATGTGTGTTGCAGTGAAACCATGCCACCCTGTGGAGGGAAAAGCTCCAGAGCACATCAGATTGATGAGCAGAGCACAGGTTTTAAATCTAAAGCTTGATCCAGGATCCTAAACTTGATTTTAATGCGCTGTAATGCTTTATTGATCCCTGGAGGAGAGCTCTAGTTTCACTTTCCCGTCTACCTTTAGGTCGGATCGCTGGGTCACATACAAAACAGCCGTGTCTCGCCCAAGGACATGTTAGCAGGATGGATGCTTGCTGACACTGCAGCTTGGAGTCGAGTCCTCTGGTTGAACTGAGTTCTACATTCTCAAGTCGCCACCCTGTTGCTGCAAACTGCAACCCAGATGTTTGTTTAATGTTGATAGTTTAAGTTTCTGTGTCAAACATGCAAAGATCACATCAGGTTCCCAGGGGAAAACTAAGCAGGTGCTTTCTCTCTGTGCAGTGGGCGGAACATGCACAATGCTGAGGTGTTGGGTTGTAGTTTTCTGCTGTGAACAGTGATTCTGGATTGAATACAACCAGCTGTGTTTTCTCTTTTAAAAGGGTTTATTCTAAAACAAGTTATACATCAGGGAGATACTATATTTTACCCCATGATTTCTTTCGTCAAGGTTCAAATGCAGGAAAACTATTTCACACATATGAGGCACCTGAGTGGGTTTAAATATTAGCTGTTTTGCAATGTCTTTAAGCACTGGTTAACAAGGCCAAATTCCTTCTGCACCCTACTTATATACTTGTGGTTCTGACCTAATCTGTGTAGTGACTGGCACACGGACAAGGCCTATTGGACTGTGGAAAAATTGTTAATTAATAACCTGTTCAACCTCGTAGACCTGTCGGTAGGTCGATCATTCCATGTCGTTTGCACAAACATGAGTAAATCCCATGGGACATGTTTTACATTCTCGTTCTTAGACCTGGATTTATGGGGTAAATGGACACAGTTCCACGTGTAAGACAACTAAGGAAACATATATGAAAGCTTACCTGTTTTGGGAATGACTTAATCGCCTTCTTGCCAAAGGGTAGATTGTAAAGATATTACATGTCTGAAGGGTCAATGTGTAGTTAGAGCCTGCAGCCAGATAGCTTGGCTTTGTTTTAGTACAGCTTGAAGAAATGTGGTATACAGTGTGGGCTTAAGAGGTGCTGGAAGGATTTTATTACCTTAGAACAGAGTCGGGTTGGTTCCCCCCTTCTCCAGCCTTTATGTTAAGCCAAACTAACTGGCTGCTAATCGTAGCTTTATCTTTAGCATAAAAACATGATATTGGTATTGATCTTATCTTTTAACTCTGGGCAAGAAAGAGAAAAAGCAAATTTCCTAATACTTTGAGACAATTCTTATACTTACTGTTTGTATTGGATCTGTCATGCAGGACTCCATCTACATAAACATGTTTACAAAACGTACTCCATGTAAAGTTTGTAGAAGCTTTTCTTTTGACATTTATATTAACTTTATATTCTGAAAGTCTCATTTGAAATACTGACATATTTTGGATTCTGAGAGTAATGACAATGACCCAGCAAGCAAAATTAAGTTATGTTTGTTTATTTATTCTTTAAAGTGTTTTTTTAAATAATGCATACATTTTAATTTAAAATATTTACAAGATTTTTAGCCGCAAGTATTGAATTAAGCACAAGAATCGTAGTCGTAAATAATGAATTAATTGAATTAGAGGGGGAGAATTGTTAAAATGAGGGCTACTGTGGTAAAAAAAAGGATCATAACAATTAATACATATTTTTATTATTATTATTTTTAAGTGCTTTTTTTGCTGTTGTCTACTGCCCTCCCAAACCTAACTCCTAACTCAACCTAACTCATAACACATTTGTTTGGGTAAGAAAAATCCACTCCTGATTGAATGGACCTCTGCGCACTAACTCAGTCCGCATACTGTCCGTTAAGACTGGGGGCCAGTCTGCTGGATCATTTCGTGGAGCAGAGACTGTTGCTTTAGAGTCTGAGCTAGCTTCTGATGCTTGCTGTGCAAACGTGGTTGTGTGAATAGTGGCCGAGGCTGCCTGTTCTTTCCGTGTCTGCACTTGACAACGGTGGCTGTACTGGACCTGTGCTGCTTGTACTGACTGAGGCGGCTGCATCTGACTCATCTGTGCTGGTTGCAGGTGTAAATGGCTAATCTGTGCCTGTCCTATATGAAGCTGGCTCTGTCCCTCCACTGGCTGACTAGCTGGAGTCTGTGCTGCTTGTGAAAAACTTAAGCATAGCAGCTGTAAAATATAGATAAGGCTACTATTAATCCAGCTCCATCAAATTGGTTGCACTTGTTTTACTTTCATATACTTCAGATGTAGGTGATTTAGATTATTATTTAGTGTATTTAGCACCATTGTGATAATATTTCACAACATTTATTTATTCACTAAGATATCTGCATCTATTTGCCTGTGGGCTATCCAAGCAAACAAAATTCAGTCTTAGTCAATATTTATCCATTACTTTCCATTTTGTATAAGTGCAGTTGTAACTACACTACGACTAAAATGATAGAAGCCAGCAAGATGCACAAGGAGACCGGGGTTCACCCAGGGCTCACCGCTATGTTAATGTAGGTCAAACACGGACTAGTCCCGTCTCTCCCACTCTCCCACCTGGAGAGGAGAGTTACCTGACTGCTGTTCCCGCAGTTCATTTTCATGCTGTTTCTCTCTCATTTTCTCATTCCCAATAAAGGATAACTCCGCTTTATCTTGCTAGGTTGATGCACATGCACTGGGAATCTGACGTGCGCGAGCAGCGTGACGGACGGTCACATCGTCACGTTGTTGTTTTTTCACGGGGTCTATATTAGTTTGCAGGGCCCTACGCAATGTGCGTAGTCGGTGAATCAGTACTGGAGACACACAACCATTCACACTCTCATACACACGTTTTTGGACTGTGGTAGGAAGCCAGAGTACCCGTTGAGAACCCACGCTGAAGAGGGGGAGAACGTGCAAACTCCACACAGAACAGCTGCAGACCGGAGTTGAACCGGCAACCCTCTTGCTGTGAAGCAAGAGTGCTAACCACTACTGCTGCTGTAGCTGCCTGAACAGAAATGCACAATTTTTAGCAAGGTACAAGCCATTTCTCCCTCCTCTCTCTCATCCCTTCTATCAGATAAAATGTCAACCTCT
The DNA here is from genome assembly GCF_030273125.1 of Centropristis striata. NCBI lineage: Eukaryota > Metazoa > Chordata > Actinopteri > Perciformes > Serranidae > Centropristis > Centropristis striata. The sequence continues at coordinate 13,071,512 of NC_081537.1, forward strand.
TCTCCTTGTGACCCCCACACCACATCTGAACTCACAAACTACTAAAACCTCTCCACCTGCATCGACCCGAACGTCTACATGTTTTTTTTTTAAGAAAAATGAAAAAATAGCTCTGTTAAAGCGATCTAAAAAAAATGTTAAATCTCCCTTTTTCAGAAATCTTCCTACATTATTAATATGGGAGCCAATGAGGCTGTTGGTGCGTGTTGGTGGTGCATCTGTGCGTCCTACACCCAAACTATAACTCTGACAGCTTTACCAAAGGATTATGAGTGGAGACAAAGGAGACAAATTTTCCTACGTTTCTATGTATAAATTATTTCTGTAGAGTGGAATTTGTGGCCTGGAGCGCAGTTTTCAAATTTATTTTTTGACAATTTTTTCTCTCCCTCTACACTCTGGCGATGATGTCAAACAATGTGACACGAACATTCCATGCAATACACACCCATTATAATCTCTGAATTTCTCCCAAAATGATCAAGGTCATTGATAAAAAACTATATGACCTATCGAAAAGTGGATTAATACACCGATACACATGACATGTGTCTACTGTTTAAAGTTTAAATGGAGTCTCTAGGTGAAATTATGCCGGAGAAGTAGACGTTTAAAAATCTCCAATTATTGTTCTTTTTCGCTCATTTTTTTTCCGGCCGTCCCATTCACTTAAATGCAAAATTTTGGGCAGTTTTTGGCGACTTATGTCGCAAAAAATTCGTATTCCGTAGAGAAAAATAATAGCACGCCGATCCCGATCAAACCACACATTTTGATATATAATTTGTCTAGTAGCGGGACAAAATTGCGCCCGGAAGAGGAAGAAGAAAAAATCCACAGTATAACAATAGTGCTCGGTGCGATTGCCCCGTGGCCCTAATAAGATGTCACTGGTGCAAAGATGGTAAATCATCCATAGCACAGACTGATGTAGCATGTGCTATAGGCTACATGTGTATTTTTTTACTGAACTGTGGCTTATTGTGAAGGACTGAATAAATACGGAACTGCACCGGGTGTGTTGATAACGATGGTTAATAACGGTGATATTTTCCCAGAAAAAAATCAGCAGCCATTGTTTTACAGCGAAGAGATGAAAGTGACCGATCCATGAAAACGATATCGCTAGGCTAATTCACCGGGGTTAGCGTAAACCCGGGGCTAACATACATGGCGAAAACGACATACGGTTTGATGATAAGTTAGACTATAGTTTCACACCACTTCATTAATTGGAATCACACCATGATCATTTATATTATAAATACACATATATTATATATTTAGCCCCTTTTTTGTGATTGAAATGATTTTTTAATTTGACTCGAACCTGAATTGAATTAGTTGCATATTTTTGTGTGACATGAGTACATGCAGGGTTCTAAATTAACTTTTTTGATCACCAGCCAATGTGGCTGTTAACTTTCTAAAGTTACCAGCCAATCAGAATTTCCACTAGCCAAAATTATTTCCCGGTGAAAATAACAGAGATTATGAGAAATTGTTCGTCACAGGTGGGTTGCCAACCAGGTCTCTCTCCTGGCATTTAAGATTATTGGTCAGTCGGGTTTTATATTGTTCAGTTTTACCCTTCTCTTAGAAACAATACAACCCCACACAATTTATACCTGCAATACTATAACCACACAAAGGTAATACCTCTCAGGGTATTCCTTTTTATAATACCCAGAACCTCAACAAACAATAAAAGCACAAAAGCATCTTTGTTAAAGTAAAATGTATTATAGATGTTATCACGCACTTTTCCCACCCAGGTGTTTCCTTTTCCCCATTCCATAGTATTGTTGCATCTTTTTCTGTTTTTTTTTCTCGGAGGAGTACTAGTCGCATTGCTGCTGGAAGGTGTATCGCCCCGTAAAGCAGCGTCAGCATCTGTGTCAGTTGTAACCTACGCATGCTGCTTTGTTGTCTTCTGCTATCTTGACCAATGGGATGAGCGTATTCTGTATCGTCTTACTCAGCCTTGGAACAAGTTTACTGTAAGTTTAAATATAAAGCGCCCTGTTATTCATTTTTTATTGGCATTAACTGACTATTTTTTGACTGTCACAGTAATATGGGACAAAGTGCGTCCCTTTTCACCTCAATACGGGACGGGTGCTTTTGTTTCTAAATACAGGACAATTCCGTTTTTCAAGGGACGGTTGGCAACCCTATGTACAGCCCTGTATTATGTAAAGCGCCTAACAACATTGGTAGCTAGCTTAGCGTGCTAATTTTACACACGGTGTCATTAACATAAGTTTGTTGGACTAGTTCTGCACTAGTAGTGGTAAGAATACTCGTTGATGTGTTGATATTAATGTGTCATTACCAGTGGTGACCAATATAGGGAGCTGGCACATCCTGTGGGGGTTATTCAGAACAAGGTGTATGAAGAAGTAAATAAACGTTGGAGCTAGTGAGCTCACAAAAGACAAAAGTCTCATCATTTTTAAGATGAGCAAGACATGGTACCAGGAGTGAAAGGCAAGACAAGCACAATTTTTGACTCGAGATGGAGACTTTGAGGCCACCGGAGGGACTGAAACTGGTGGGAAATGTTGACGGCAACTGGCAGTGTTTCAAGCAGCAATTTGAGCTGTACATGACTGCCATTGACTCAAAACCTGACGCCAGGAAAATCGCACTACTGCTCACAGTAGCGGGTCCTCAAGCCATTGAAGTTTTAATATGTTCGAGTTTGCGGCGCCTGAAGACAGAGGTAAATACGGCATGGTAATTGAGAAGTTCCAGGCATATTGCTCACCAAGAAAAAACACTGTATATGAGACACACATGCTCCGGCCAAGGATGCAACTGCCTGAAGAGACTTCTGATTGCTTTGTGACTGATTTAAAACTAAAGGCTCAATCATGTAATTTCGGGGATCTGAAAGACTCCATGATCCGTGATCAAATTGTGTATGAGATCTATGATAAGCGGACCAGGGAACAGCTGCTACGGAATGCTCAGCTAACTCTCGAAGAGACGGAGAGACAGTGCCACTCAAGTGAGTTAGCACAACAGCTCGCAAAGACATTCAGTGAAACAGGTATCACTGTGGGCCATGAAGGTGTAAAAGTAACTGGTTAAAAATAAAATGAAAAGAATCACGGCACAAAAGAAAGGCATGATGATCCAAGCTACTCCTGCAAGCGCTGTGGTGGCAGGCACGAGCCCCGGGAGTGTCCTGCGTATGGCAAAAAGTGTTGAAAATGTAATGGAAAAAATTATTTTGCAAAACAGTGTCTTTCTAAAAGCAAGCCCAAATCAGTGTGGTTAGTGGAAGATACTGACCTGAGTGAGACTTTCTTTATCGGGATAGTGTCATGTGATAATACACAAACAGAGCAGGAGGACACAGAGGAAAATGACAAGTGCTCAGCAAAAGGAGACACATGGCTTGTGTCACTTCAAATAAATGGACCTATAGTAGCACTAAGGATTGATACAGGTGCACAGGCAAACCTGATCAGCATGACAGAAATCAATGCTATGAAAGAAAAACCCAAAATATTCAAGAAAAGAGTGCCACTGAAGGACTACAATGGAAAAGACATTGAAAGCAAAGGTCAGTGCAGACTAAAAGTAACAGTGAAGAATAAAACTTACAATGTACTGTTTTCAGTTATACCTGAGGGCCGTGAGTCACTGCTGGGCGGAGTTGCATCAAAGACATTGAACCTGGAAAGGAGAGTGTACAACATTAACTGCTCAGAAACAATAAGTGTACACTCATGCACAGTTGACGCTATTGTGCAGCGCTATGATGATGTCTTCAAAGGATTGGGATGCCTGCCATACACATATAAAATCCAACAAAAAGATGATGCAAAACCAGTAATTCATGCGCCATGCAGAGTTCCAGCTCCACTTCGAGAGCGTCTCAAAAAGGAACTAGACAGGATGTCTCAGCTGCAAGTCGTCACAAAAGTGGAGGAACCGACTGAGTGGGTAAACTTGATGGTGTGCACAGATAAAAATAATAAAAACAAAGAACTGGGAATATGCATGGATCCTGGAGATTTAAACAAGAACATAAAACGTGAGCACTACCAGATACCAAAGCGTGAAGAGATTGCAAGTGAAAAACAGGAGGCAAATACTTCTCAAAACTTGATGCAGCACAGGGATTCTGGCAAATCAACTTGGATGAGGAAAGTTCAAAATACTGCACTTTCAACACACCTTATGGCAGATACAGGTTTCTCAGAATGCCATTTGGCATAATCTCAGCTTCTGAGATTTTTCATCGTGCCATGGACAACATGTTTGTCGGGACTAAAAGGGGTCCGCTGTTATGTCTATGACGTGGTTGTCTGGGGGTCCAAGCTTCAAAATGCTCCAAATGCGTGTATGCGAGTGCGTGAAAATGGACTGAGACTAAACCATGCAAAGTGCCAATTTGGTGTACAAGAGATAACATTTTTGGGTGACAAACTGTCTGCTCGGGGCATTGAGCCTGATGAAAGAAAGATAAAAGCTATCCTAGGCATGCCACGCCCTACTGACAAGAAAGGTGTGCTTAGAGTAATGGGCATGATAAACTTTATTGGAAAGTTCATACCAAACTTGTCAGTGAGAATGCCAGCATTAAGAGAGCTCCTTCATGATTCCAAAGAATTTGAGTGGACAGAGAGGAATAAGAGAGAGTGGAATGCATTAAGGACCACACTGCTACTGGCAGAAGGAGAAGGCTGGATGCCAGTAGCATATGCTTACAGATCCATGACTAAGACTGAAAGCAGATATGCCCAAATTGAAAAGGAGTGTCTTGGACTGACTTATGGACTGGAAATCTTTTATGGTTATGTATATGGACTTCTCACCTTCACAGTTGAGACAGATCACCGTACTCTTGTGTCGATCATCAAGAAAAGCCTGAATGAGATGTCGCCGAGGATTCAGCACCTCATCATGAAAATGCAAAGGTATGACTCCGAGTTGAAATACACACCTGGCAAGCATCTAGAGTTAGCCGATGCACTATCACGAGCTCCTGAGATGAGTCCTCTATCTATCACTATCCAATAAGGCATGAAAAAGTGCCCAAAAAAATATTTAAAAAAAATAAATAAAAATGTACCATTAAGGCTGAGTCCTTCCTGCGGTCCCTTTGTCGCATGTCTACCTTTCTGTCTTTCCTTCCACTCTATCTGTCACGATCCAATAAAGCATGAAAATATGCCAAAAAATAATCTTTAAAAAATATATGCATGTACCACTTAGGCTGAGTCCTTGCCGATGTGGACCCCGGTTTGAATCTGGTCCGAAGTCCCTTTGTCGCATGTCTACCCCTTCCATTTAATCTGTCACTATCCAATAAAGCGTGAACAAATGCCAAAAATAATCTTAAGAAATATATATGCATGTACCACTATGGCTGAGTCCTTACCACGGCAGACCCATGTTTGAATCCAGCCAGAGTTCCCTTTGTCGCATGTCTACCCCTCATTCTCCCCCTACCATTCTATGACTATCCAATAAGGCACGAATAAATGCCAAAAAAAATATACATATGGAACACTAACGGCTGCAAATCCGTCAGCGGAGCCATTACGCACTCTTTGTGATCAATGTGTGAGATTCCACCGACTCCAGATCCGCTGGGTAGTGAGTCCGACATCACACGGCCATCCGTCAGCCCTTGCAACACTTCAGCACAGAGCAGATCGTTCGAGGCAGGAAGTTGTGCACAGACACAAAATAAAATATCCGGTATATTTTATATGCAACAGCATTCTCTACGGCCTCCCCTCCACCAACCTTCAAAAACTACAATACGTCCAAAATTCAGCTGCCCGATTGCTCACCCACTCCCGCTCCAGAGAACACATCACGCCCATCCTTCAGCACCTTCACTGGCTCCCTATCCAGCACAGAGTCCACTTCAAGATCCTACTCATCACCTACAAAGCCCTCAATAACCTTGCTCCCCCATACCTCACAGATCTCCTCCAACGTCACTCCCCCACCCGCAACCTCAAATCTTCAGACGCCAACCTACTGACCCCCATCACCAGGACCAAGCACCGCACCATTGGCGACAGAGCCTTCTCCACTGCTGCCCCAACCCTCTGGAACACCCTCCCTACTCACATCCGCAATTCCAACTCCCTCCACGCCTTCAAAAATCAACTCAAAACCTTTTCAAAATAGCTAACAAGACCTGAACTCAAATCTCTCATCTCTATAGTTCTGTTTTCTTCTGCATTTTGTGTTTGTGTGTGTCTAATTCCTGTTATGTTAAGCGACTTTGAGTACCTTTAAAAGCGCTATAAAAATTGAATTTATTATTTTTATTATTTTCAAAATAAAGTACCTCAGGTTCACGGCGGATCGTATTTCACAACTTGAAGATGTGATAATGTGATAACAGACCTGAAGTCAACAGGTTAGAGGTTTTCACTCGTCTTTTCACCCCACTGACACCGCTCACTCCGGTGCTTGTTGTTGACAAACAGAGATCGCTAACACCGGGATTCCACTGGATGCGTTACGACTCCGAAACGGGTCCGTCCGCAACGACTGCGTATCTCCGCAGTCCGTCAACACACACCGGATCCGTCTGTGTCGAGCTGTTGTGGACAGCAGAGTCCCGAGGACGCACGAGATCTCGCAAATTCAAGCCTCATTAAGTGATATAACCGGAAGAGAATCAACATGCACCGTAAAACCTGCACAGTAAAACCGCTTCAGATGATCCAGAACGCGACGGCGCGCCTGTTCTACAACCAGCCAAAAAGGTCACATGTCACTCCGCTGCTCATTGAGCTCCACTGGCTACCTGTTGCAGCCCGCATCAAATTAAAATCTCTAATGCTGGCCTACAAAGTTGTCTCCGGTACTGCTCCTACCTACCTGAACGCCCTGATTCAGGCATATGCTACCTCACGACCGTTGCGCTCTTCCAATGAATGGCGCCTGGCTCTGCCCCCCGTTGGTCCAAGGCAATCCAGACTCTTTGCACTTCTTGTTCCCCGCTATTGGAACACACTGCCAGTTCCTACTAGAGCAGGGGCGTCCCTCTCTACCTTTAAAAAACTCCTGAAGACGCAGCTCTTCAGAGAGCATCTTCTCTCCTAGACCACACAACAGTTCTACTCCTCAAAGAACTGTCACTAGCACTTATTGATGCTCTTATTGCAGTATACCTTGATTGTTTGCTTTTACTCTTCCTGTAAGTCGCTTTGGATAAAAGCGTCTGCTAAATGACTAAATGTAACATCTCCTCATTAATGACTGGAGACAAATCCAGCGATTCGGTCTTAACGAGCGCTAACTAGGTTAGCGGCAGTTAGCTACAGTCATCTTTGTAGCAGTACAGTGTGTATGTGTTGCTGCTGCTGCAGGAGGTGTTCACTTAGCGATCTGTTTGTTTACAACAAGCACTGGAGTGAGCGGTGTCAGTGGGGTGAAAAGACGAGTGAAAACCTCTAACCTGTTGACTTCAGGTCTGTCCCCGCCCATTATCACATCTTCAAGTTGTGAAATACGATCCGCCGTGAACCTGAGGTACTTTATTTTGAAAATATACTGGATGTTTTATTTTGTGTCTGTGCATGACTTCCTGTCCCGAACGATCTGCTCTGTGCTGATTTATGCGGCGTGCTCCGTCGTCCGACAAATATAGCGCAAGTGTTGCGAGGGCTGTCGGATGGCTATGCGACGTCGGACTCACTACGCAGCGGATCTGGAGTCGGTGGAATCTCACACATTCATTATAATGAGTGCGTAACGGCTCCGACGACGGATCTGCAGCCGTTACGCATCCAGTGAACACCTCCTGCAGCAGCAGCACATACACACGGTACTGCTACAAAGCTAACTGCCACTAACGAGGTCGGCCAGCTTGTTAACAAGAGCCTCTTGTTAACAAGCTGGCCGACCTCGTTAGCGCTCGTTAAGACGGAGTCGCTGGATTTGTCTCTAGTCATTAATGAGGAGATGTTGATTCTCTTCCAGTTATATCAATTGATTACACGTGAATTCGCAAGATTTCGTGCGTCCTCGGGACTCCACTGTCCACAACAGCTCGACACAGACGGATCCGGTGTGTGTTGACGAACTGCGTAGATACGCAGCCGTTGCGGACAGACCCTTTTCGGAGTCGTAACGCATCCAGTGGAATCCCGGTGTTAAGGCTGAGTCCTTTCCATGGCGGACCCATGTCTGAATCCAGCCTGAGGTCCCTATGTCACATGTCTACCCCTCTGTCTCCCCCTTTCCCTCTATCTGTCACTATCCAATAAAGCATGAACAAATGCCAAAAAATAATCTTTTAAAAAAATAAATGCATGTACAACTAAGGCTGAGTCCTTACCGCGGCGGACCCCGGTTTGAATCCAGCCCCTTTCATCTATCACTATGCAATAAAGCATGCCAAAAAATATGCCAAAAATTACCTTTAAAAAATATATGCATGTACCACTATGGCTGAGTCCTTGCCACCACGGACCCTGGTTTGAATCTGGTCCAAGATCCCTTTGTTGCATGTCTAGCCCTCATTCTCCCTCTTCCATTCTATGACTATCCAATAAGGCATGAATAAATGCCAAAAAATAATCTTTAAAAAAATACATATATTTACCACTAAGGCTGAGTCCTTGACATGGTGGACCCATGTTTGAATCCAGCCCAAGGTCCCTATGTCGCATGTCTACCAATCCTTTCTATCTGTCACTATCCAATAAAGCATGAAAGTATGCCAACAAATAATTTAAAAAAAATGCATGTACCACTAAGGCTGAGTCCTTGACATGGCGGACCCGGGTTGAATCCAGCCTGAGGTCCCTTTGTCACATGTCTAGCCCTCTGTCTCCTCCTTCCCCTCTATCTATAACTATCCAATAAAGCATGAAAATATAGCAACAACAAAAAAAAAAAGTATATGCATGTACCACTGTCCTTGCCACGGCGGACCCCGGTTTGACTCTGGTCCCAGGTCCCTATGTCGCATGTCTACCAATTCATTCATCAGCCTTCATCATTTTTCAGCCTTATCCAATAAGGCATGAAAAAGTGCCCAAAAAAATATTTAAAAAAAATAAATAAAAATGTACCATTAAGGCTGAGTCCTTCCTGCGGTCCCTTTGTCGCATGTCTACCTTTCTGTCTTTCCTTCCACTCTATCTGTCACTATCCAATAAAGCATAAAAAATAAATAATCTTTAAAAAATATATGTATACCACTAAGGCTGAGTCCTTGCCGATGCAGACCCCGGTTTGATCTGGTCCCTTTGTCACATGTCTACCCCTTCCGTTCTATCTGTCACTATCCGATAGAGCATGAAAAAATGCCCCAAAATAATCTTTAAAAAATATATGCATGTACCACTGAGGCTGAGTCCTTAACACGGCGGACCCCGGTTTGAATCCGGCCCAAGGTCCCTTTGTGGCATGTCTACCCCTTCCATTCTATCAATCACTATGCAATAAAGCATGGAGAAATGTCAAAAATTACCCTTTAAAATATGTATGTACCACTATGGCTGAGTCTTTGCCACCGCGGACCCCGGTTTGAATCTGGTGCGAGGTCCCTTTGCCGCATATCTACCTCTTCCATTTAATCTGTCACTATCCAATAAAGCATGAACAAATGCCAAAAAAATCATCTTAAAAAAATTAAATAATATATGCACATACCACTAAGGCTGAGTCCTTGCCGCAGAGGACCCTGGTTTGAGTCCAGCCCAAGGTCTCTTTGTCGCATGCCTACCCTTTCCACTCTGTCTATCACTATGCAATAAAGCATGAAAAAATGCCCAAAAATAATCTTTAAAAAAATATATGCATGTATCACTAAGGCTGAGTCCTTACTGCGGTGGACCCCAGTTTGAATCCGGCCAGAGTTCCCTTTTGTCGCATGTCTACCCCTCATTCTCCCCCTTCCATTCTATCACTATCCAATAAGGCACGAATAAATGCCCAAAAAAAATAATGTAACACTAAGGCCGAGTCCTTACCACGGCAGACCCATGTCTAAATCCAGCCCGAGGTCCCTATGTCACATGTCTACCCCTCTGTCTCCCCCTTCCCCTCTATCTGTCACTTTCCAATAAAGCACTAAAATATGCCAAAAAATAATCATAAAAAAAAAATGCATGCACCACAAGGCTAAGTCCTTGCCGTGGCGGACCCTGGTTTGAATCCGGCCCGGGGTCCCTTTTTCGCTAGTCTACCCTTCTGTCTCCCCCTTCCATTCTATCTGTCACTATCCAATAATGTACGCAAATATTAAAATATGTATTTAGTTTTTTTCACTGTTATGACATTGATCCACCATGCCATCAAATCTATTTAATTTTAATAAATATATTATTAAAACTATTAAAAAATCTATTGATTATATCTATTTAAAGCTAATTATTTTTAACTATAGTTAAAAATACTAATCTTAATGTTTAAATTGCTTGCGCCCTCTCCTATCGTCCTCCTCATCCTCCTGCCTCAATCTCTTCCTGGGTCGCACTGGCTGTGGATCCTCCTCCAGGTCTACCTGCTCCTCCTCCTCCTTTTTGGTCTTTTCTGCAGCACTTACATCTTTAGCTGCATCAGTTTTGCAAGGAATTTGAGCAAGACTGTGGCTGGTTGTAGCAATTACAGTTTCAGGGTTACTTTCTGAAAACTGTCTTGATTTCTCGCTGCTGCTGTCATCATCTTCTCTGATGCTCTTCCTTTTCCTTTTCCCGGATGGACCAGGCTGGGGGTCTCTTTCAGCAACATCAGCAAGTTTGACTAGACTACTTGGAGCTTTGTTGTAGAAATCCTGGTCAATGCTGTTAGTATCCCTGTCAGAGCTGCTGCCTGAAAACTCATCCCACCTTCTAAATCTTTTGCTGCTACTCTCTTCAATATCCTCTTCAGCCTCCTCTCTGGTGCTCTTCCTTGTCCTTTTCCTGGATGGACCAGGCTGAGGGTCTTTTTCAGGAACCTTGGCAGAGCTGTTGCCAGCAAACTCATCACACCATCTAAATCTTTTGCTGCTACTCTCTTCAGTGTTCTCTTCAGCCTCCTCTCTGGTGCTTTTCCTTGTCCTTTTCCTGGATGGACCAGGCTGAGGCTCTTTTTCAGGAACCTCAGTAAGTTTGACTGGACTACTGAGAGCTTTCTTGTTGAAATCCGAGCCAATGCTGCTAGTGTCACTGTCAGAGCTGCTGTCAGCAAACTCATCCCATCTAAATCTTTTACTGCTACTATCGTCACTATTTTCTTCATCCTCGTCTCTTGGCCTCTTCCTGGAACATCCAGGCATGGGATCATCTTCTTCTGCGGCAGCCTCAACCCCGGGACTAGTGCCAGCATCTTCTGAGTTTTCATTATTATCAACACTGTGATTGTCAGCGTTGTCAATATTGTCATCTCCATTGACGTTCTGGCTCCCATCATTGTTGACAACGTTTTCATTGTTGACAAGGTTTTCATTGTTGCCAGAATTTTCCTCGTTGTCATTGTTTTCCTGGTTTTCAACGTCTGGATTTAAATTATCCTGGTCTTCATTGTCCTGGTTGTCTTCATGGCCCTGGTTGTCTTCATTGTCCTGGTCTTCATCGTTGATTATGTTGACAGCGACAACTGGTATCTCAGGATCCTGCACCAAATCTGCAAACATATCAAGGGCAGGCCGCTCGTGTCCAGCATTCATGAGAAATTCAATCCAGGCAATGATTCCAGCATGAAGTTGATCAGCTGGTGGCCGTTCTCCTCTATGAAGAAATTGAAGTGGGAATGCTCGGCCTGCAAGAGTGTGATAAGAGATAAGAGAATAAGAAAATAATTATTAGAATTATGTTACCATTAGCCATTAATTGAAACAAACAGTAATTTAGTCCCTCAAATAGCTTTTAAATATTGTACGTCAGAAAGGTCCTTGTAAAAATGATGAATCAAGTACTTACGGTTTCTACCATTGTGTGCTCCATCTCCTCTTCCGTCCATTTTGGGTTAGGGTTTTTGACTAAACAGATCAGACAAAGAAATCAAAAGTTATTTTACAATATTACAGTGGTGAAATCAAATATTTGTCAATAAATCAATATTTACAATTCCTGCCAACATTTTGTTTAAATTTTTCTAAAACATAATTCCCTACCTGTATACTAATGAAACTTATCATGAAAACTGTTAATTAATCAGCTGTACTGTAAAATTAACAGTCTACTTAATTAATCAGCTATACTGTAAAATTAAGTAGACACTAGCAGAGTCGTCTTAATACCTATATTAGATTATTGAGGGATGATCCTTTGCACAGGGTTATAGACTTACCTTACTTCCAGAAAACTGGCCTGTGATTAACTATAGACTCGCACAAATAAAAGGTCGTCTTTCACAGAAATATGTACTTCTGAAAAAGTGCTTCTTTGGATAAACCACAGGTGCTGCAATGCGTTTTGAGTGCTGCTCCGTGTTGATCTGTGTTGATCCGTATATCCCTCCAATGTAGAATCTCTACTGTGATGTCATCATTGATATGACTCATAGTTCTATAGAATTCTATAAAAGGCTTTGATGATAACACTCTAAAGGTTACTTTGATGTCGACAACTCTTTTTTTATTTATTTGTGTATTTTATTTATTTATTTATTAAAGTCTTATTCCTCTGTGCCATCCTAGCTACAATGCTGATGTTACTGATAGCAGCTAGATTGCTACATTTCAGACAGTAAAAATGTGTTTTTGTAACCAACTTGGTAGCCACTTCTGCATACTACAGAGCCCCTCAAGTCCAATAAGTTTGTTTATTTATTTATTTATTTATTTATTTATTTATTTATTTTGAATTCTGCCTGTGATATATTTATCTTTTGTGCACGAGTTAGATAGTTAGATCCACTAGATGAAAAACTTGCTCAAGATAACTTGATTACAAAAAAAAATTGTTTTTTTTTTTTTTTTACTTTAAGAGCTCTGCAGTACATTGATTTGTCACCAAGCAATCATGATGTTGCAAATGGAGCTGCTGCTATGCAATAACATTTTCAGGCTTGATCTGATAATAAAGTATTACCCTCATCATCTGTTTTGGCTAGAGTCTTGGTATGAAGACAATGTGTTATAATAATAATAATAATAATAATAATACATTAAAAGCGCTACACAATTTGTGTAGCGCTTTTCAAAGATACTTATTGTACACTTATTGTAGAAACATTGATATTCGCCCAAGTCATAGTTCTGTGGTCAACAGTGGTTGGCTTCACCCACAAAGGTCCAGCAGATGTTAGACAATAGATATTTTTACGCTTTATCTTTTGTATTGATTAAGCAAAAGTGTTAATGAATGAGCTTTGGAGAACGTGTTTGGCAGTTGTTGTTTTGTTTTTTACCCTTTGGACTGTTTGGACTGTGTCAGGCTAGCAGCTTCTCCCTTGTTTCCAGTCGTTATGCTAAGCTAAGCTTCTTCTGTCTGTAGCGACTGTACGGACATGAGAGTTGAATTCATTTTCTCATCTTCCTCTTGACACAAATTTTACATGTAGCACATGTGACACTGACATCTAGTAGGTGTTCCCTATAATGTGATCAGATATATGTCCCCACAGTGTCTAATAAACACTCAAGCCCTTACAATTCGTGCCAACATTTTGTTTACATTTTTTCAAAAACACAAGTCCCTACCAGCAAAATAATGAAACTTATAGTGAAAACTGTTAATTTTACAATATGGTTAATTGGTTAATTTGATTAATTAAGTAAGCTAAGATTCTCCTGGCTGTTGCTACTGTACGGACATAAGAGTTGAATCAATTTTCTCATCTTCCTCCTGACACAAAAAAATGAATTTAAGCCTCTCACCCATAATGTTGAGTTTTCCTTTTACAGGATTTGGGTTTAATCCTTTCAAGCATACAAATGCATGGTGGTATGACTTTTGACATCTTCTGCTTGATGAAAGTTTTATGTTGTACTTTATTTCTGACATGTATGTCTACATCTGGGTGTATAATGCTGGTGGAGGACAGCGGAGGAGGGACTCAGGCTATGATCTGCCCTGATTATCCATCCAGGGTTTACACAAAGTTCAACATCTGGTCAGAGAGACAACAGGGATAGAATTACTCACCCCGACAGCAGGAGAGGAGCATAAGAGACACACAGCGGCAGAGGGGAATGAAATAGAATTATTTGTTTAAAATAGGCCCAAATAATAATTTATGACTCAATATCGGCAAAAATAAAAACATTCCCATCAGCCTCTGCCATACTTTGTATTCTGTCAGTGCCTATTAGTAAATGTTAGCATGCTAACAGTGTGGATCACTTTTGCCGGTCCCAAACCCGGATAAAGGAGGAGGATTGGAACTATGACAAGAAAAAAACAAACAAGAATCGACAGAAGAAAGTTCATTTGTAGTTCTAAACATATTTAGGTTTTTTTTTTTTACTCTCTTTTTGCCTCTTCCACGTTATTTTATATAGTCTGTGGTTATTCCTCTCTCCTACAGCGTCCATTACAGTAACATGCACATGGTCAATTATGCAAATTGGGTGATGAAGACTTCTAGCTACTTTTAGGACAGCCAATAGCTACTTTCCTTGCTGAGCAGTTTGTAACACTGCACTTAAGTCTCATTTAGCAACTTGTTAGCAACGCAAACATCTCTTAAGCTTGTGTTAACCACAGACCTTATTTCAGGCATCACACCACTAAACCCATTCAAAATTCTCACTGAGTTTGAGAGGATAGACCCCAGGGCGCTAAAATGCTAACTTACTTTCGGGTTTAAGAACTCTTTATTGCTCTGGTGCCCCAATTTAATATTCACCTTATTAAAATGTTATTATAGACAAACAAAACATAAAGTGTGAAACACCAAGTATTTTTTTCATTTCTGTCTAGCTACATTATTATTTTATCAATAGGCCTACATATGAATAGACATATTTTGGTATGAGCAAGCAGGTAGGCTATAGGTAGGGAAAAGTTAATGTTAAGGCAATTCAAGTAGGGTTTAATACATGGGTCTCAAACTCGCGGCCCATGGGCTAATTGCGGCCCTCGTGACGATATTTTGTGGCCCCCACCTTGATATGAAAGTTTAATATGATTGGCACTTTACCATGTTGTGTGTGGAAGGTCCCTTTCATTACTTTTTTTGGGGTAATTTGTGTTTTTTTAATAATTTTGTGTCTTTTTAAAAATCATTTTGTGTCTTTTTTGGTATTTCTTTCTTTTTTTGGTAATATTGTGTCTTTTTTTTTATTATTTTGTGTCTTTTTTGGTAATTTTGTGTCTTTTAAATATCTTTGTCTTGTTTAGTAATTGTGTGTATTTTTTTGGTCATTATGTGTCTTCTGGGTCATTTTGTGTCTTTCTTGGTAATTCTGTGTGTTTTTTGTCATTTTGTGTCTTTTTTAATAATTTATTTTTTTTCTGCCTTTTTGGTCATTTTGTGTCTTTTTTTTAATAATTTTGTCTTTTTTGGTAATTCTGTGTATTTTTTGTCATTTTGTGTCTTTTTGAAGTCATTTAGTGTTTTTTTTCAGTCATTTTGTGTCTTTTTTGTCATTTAGTGTCATTTTTGGTCATTTAGTGTCTTTTTTAGGGCCCGAGCAGGCAACGACCTGCGAGGTCCCTATTGTATTTTAAATGATTATTTTTATTCTTTGTCCCAAATGATCGCATTTTCACTGCCTGAACATACCCCAAAATTCATGAAACTTTAAATATAAGTCACACTTGCCGAAAAATTTTATAATCTATTGTCATCCTGAATTTTCACCACTAGGTGGTGCTATAATAAAGGAAAGTGCGTTTTGGCTAATAACTCCCACATACTTTATCGCACATTCAAAAATCTTATATCCACGCGTTCACTGAGTTTTGCTGAATCTCGTTATAGAGTTTATATAGTTTTTTTCGCAAATTTGCGAAATGACGCAAACCTACTTTTTCGAACTCCTCCGAGGCAATTTCATCGTTTTGCACCAAACTTTGCACACATCATCTATGGACCCTCATAACAAAAAGTTATTAAAATAATTTTGATAACCCAAAGAATACTCAAGTTATTAAATAACAACTTCCTGCAGGTGGCGCTATTTTCAACACAAAAGACGAATTGTTGCATATCTCCACATTGGTGTGTCTGAATGACATGAAACTCAGGTTACTACTTCCCCATGAGCCCCTGAGGCTCTGTGCAAAATTTTGGGCGCTGACCACTAGGTGGCGTTCTTTAAATTGAAATATTTTATATCTCCAAATTGGTTGGTCGGATTAACACCAAACTTGGTATACTTATTGTCAATGCCCTCCTGAGGATAACCCTTGAAGATTTTATTGATCGGCCCCTAGGTGGCGCTCTGGCGGCAGTTTAATTTAATAAGTGCCACTGTGCCCAGACCATAAGACTTAAGGCAATGAAATTCATTATCATTATCATGTTTTTTTTATCTTTTTATCTATGTTATTTACTTTATTTGTACCCAGAGGTAGATTTTGTTTGCAGTATAGAGTCCTCATATATACACACACACACACCCACACAAGAGGCACATATCACACATCATTCAACTTAAGACAGTGGGAGTTAAGAAATGACAAGTTAAATTAAAAAATGTAAAATTTAAAAAAAATTGTTAAAAGTTCTTACAGGTCCAGACTATACTTAGATATTGATGTGAACTAAAATACGAATAGCAAAAAAAAAAAAAAAGAAGAAAGAAAAATTAACAAAATAAAACAGCAAAATAAAATAAAACTTGTTTAGGCTGTAAAAACGTAGATAAAGGTTAAAATGTATATATAGAAATAGTAAATACATACATAAAAGCAACAATAAATAAACACCTAGGTAATTTGAGTTTGAGACCCCTGGTTTAATACATTACAGCAACAACAACAAAAAAAGTAGGCTAAAAAGCTAATCATTGTCAGTTGAGTTATACAAATAGAAATCTGTGGTGCAGCTGGTAATGGTTTGTCAATGATTGTTTGAGTGTGAGAAGATTTGCCATTTGTTTTATGTCTCCATCTTGCCTTCTGAAAGGCAGCCCTCTAAAATTGCTTTGCAGCTGTGTCTTTTTTTAGCCACCACGCTTTCAGGGAGTCCGACCAGCCGGCTCGGCTGCAAAGACTTTATTGAATGAACGTTGGTGTTCGCTACATGCCTCTGAGCAGGGAGCGATATTATAACTGCAAAAAAATCCTGTAAACAGTCAGCAGCGGTGGGTGTGCAGCGCTTCAGTCTGCAGCCCCGGTGTCAAATTCTGTGTGTGGCCGCCTGTGAAGCTTGATTTCGGGGAACGACGCGCTGCAATGGACCGGTGAGACTTCCGTAGCACGGAGGAAGGATTTTCCTGCAGCAAGTGCAACGTTTTACCTAGATTACTCTTATATCAAGCCACAGTTACCAACCTTATGTTTAAGATGACTTGTTTATGTTTTGAATTTATAGTTTCGTATGAACGCCACGACCATGGTGAGACGACATACATTAGGAATGTACCTTAACCTGTAGCGGTTATATATTAAGTATTAACACCACAGTTTAGAAATATTATGTTACAAGTGAAAGTCCTGTATTCAAAACTTTACTTATGTAAAAAGAGCAGGAGTATTAGCACTAAAATACAGTACCGAAAATATGTCTTTATTTTGCAGAATGCACCATTCCAGATAATCATTATATTATATCATTATACTATACTGTTGGGTATCTTAACCTATAATAATTGTCATCCTTTGGCATTATGTCTTGTATTAATAACTTATATATGTAAAGTTAAACTAAAGTTATCAAATACATTTAGTGTAGTGAAAAGTACAACATGTGCCTCCATAGTAAAGAGGAGTAACAGTATGAAGTGGCACAAAATGGAAATACTCAAGTAATGTACAAGTATGTCCAATAGTACTTGAGTAAATGTACTTAGTTACATTCCACCACTGGCTCATTGTATAAACTGTATATTACTACTTTTCTTTGAATGCAAATTAGGGCCCCACCTACAACTTATTTTCTTAGCTGTTTTTCCTTTATTTATTTATTGTTACAGCTGTGAGACCTTTATTAATACTACATATCATACTTTATGGCACTGCAGTTTCACATGGCAGCTCTAAACCTGTGCAGGCTCAGGTTACTGGTGCTTTTTATTCAAACTAAATCATATTAAATTAAAAGTAAGTAAGTAAAATAAAAATAAAAACATTTTCAAATGTGCAAAACAGGTCTTGGTAAAACTGATAAAACAGCTTCTCATTAGTATGTCTTTTGTTTTATGAACAGTGAAAGTAAGACCATTAAAATAAGCATCTACATTTGTTATTTTATGGTTTTAGAGTTCCCCTTTTAGTTTCTCAGTTTTCCTTTGTCTCAGTCAGAAACTTCAAAGTGCATCTGCTACAGTGGAGCACTATAAAGCAGCCATGTTGTTGAGTGGTGTCGGCGATGCTCTGGGATACAAAAACCAGCTGTGGGAGTACAATGAGTCAGGACCTGGTATTCATCAGGTCAGTGCAGAACCAACATAAAAATAAGGGATGAGTTTGTGCTAGAGCTAACCACTGCTAAAGGTGTATTTATCCTAAAAATGTCTCCCGTCGTCCTTCCTGATCTTGCAGGAGCTGAAGGAGCTCGGCGGTCTGAAGAACATCAAGGCCGAGCTCCCTGATTGGCCGGTCAGCGACGACACAGTTCTGCATCTGGCAACAGCTGAAGGACTGGCAACTGGTGAGGTCAAAATGACACTGAAGCCATTTTCTCTCTCCGGCTTAGTCTCTCTTTTCCTCATTTTGTTCCAAACAAGGACTTTATTGGATTGATCTCAGAGTCAGATTCGTTCTGATGAGGCCTCATCAGGACACACACACACCACATCCTCCTCCTCGTAACTAAAGGTTAAATGTAATTCCCAGTCTTGCCTTGATTTGCTGCTCTATTAGAGCTCTGCACAAGTGAAAGGAAAATGGTAGAAATTAAAGTTGACCTTTGCTGTGATAAGGCAAACAACCAGCCTTGTTAACAGGTCCCTTACACCTTTAAACGGTAATGAGGACACGTCTGCAGTTTGAACAACTTATGTCTGTGTCGTCTCCGTCGTAGGGAAGGGCGGGGAGGAGCTCCTGCATGAAGTGGCTGCTCGATATGTGGAAGGGATGAAAGACATGGACGGGAGGAAACCAGGGCCTTCAAGCATTCTGGGTGACACAGAGTCTTCATTAAAAATCACATTTATTCATAGTGATGGCAGATATCTGACTGACTCTCATTTGCTCTTCTAGGGGTCTCCCAGCTGAAGCCTGGAGAGGAAGGGGGCTTCAGAGTGCCCTATAACCCAGAGGGGACGGGCTGTGGAGCAGCCATGAGGTCTATGTGCATTGGCCTCAGGTAAGATGCTTGTCCTTAAAATAAAAACAGAATTACTCTGTCTAAGCATTATGCATACCAGTTTCAATGTTCTGTCTTTTGTCTGAGTCCTCCGTGGGTTTGGTTATTATTTTTTAATTGTCAATTATCTTGCTGTATTGCTTTCCCCAGCAGCTACAGGGCAACTTAATGACCAACCGAGGGAAAACAAGAGAAAAGGAAATGTGTTGCAAATTGATTTCGAGTTGAGTGGGACTATATTATCAATTCATATCTCTAAATAGCAGGTGTTCCAGCAAATTTGTTGTGTAAGGACATTGGTTTTTGAAATCTGTAGGGTTTTGTTTTTGTCTGTGACATACCAGGAATATGCTCCATAAAGCCAGATTGACTAAATAATCCAGACACAGTCAGACTCATGTTCAGCTGATTCGGTTCCATAAAGAAAATTCAACATAGTTCAAGCTCGATTTCTATTGCAATTTACTATTCGAAAAACTATTCGAATTCTCTATGGAGCCGAATCAACTGAAAATTAGTCAAAACAGGCCCCTGGTGTTTGCAGTAACAAAAAAGTTTCACCTTTAAAAAACTGTTTTTTGGATGCTGTTTGGTGGATAGAGGACATCTTGTGCAAGCCAACTTCCCATTACATTTGTACCATAACATCCAGTTGACTAAAATCCTAAATCCAGGTGAAATGTATAGTAAAAAAACTGCAAAATGTGAAATGTTACTTTAAAATGTGGCTTTAAACTGAATGAAATTGAACTTCTACATAACCACAAATTACTTATTTCTCTGGATTTGAAAATGTGTGCAAAGATCACATATACTTTTAAAAGGAATGTGTAAAAACCACCCAAAGACAGTAAGTAACCCAGTTACCCCCTCCCCCCCCCAGACCCAGACATTCAGACACATACAACAGTAACTACAGTTTCCTGTTTGTTATTGAATGTGTTATTGCAGAGCTAAAAACATCAGTCAGCAAACAGAACATTTACAGTTCTCCCACATGGTAAAATGAAGAAGTTTCTCAAAAGAATCAGCTTGATCTTTAGATCATAGAACTATTAATATGTTTTAAAGTGGGAAACAGTTGCCCTTCTTATGTTACTGACGTGACTTTCAAAGTTAAGGTCAGAGTCCAAAATAACTCTGAGCTTCCTGACTTACTCACTGTGTTTCAGAGACAGTGAGTGTCACTACTTTTCCTCATTCTGGCTTTTTGGGATCTAAAAAAAATAACTTAATGAAATAATGATAAAAGAACTAATGATTATTACATTATCAATTAATCTTATTTTTACAATTGATGGCTTATTTTGTAAATTGTAGAGAAACATCTCCCTGAAGTTTCCCATAAATAAGTGAAACTTTAGGTTAAAGAAGCTGCAATCTGAGTGTTTCCCCTTTTTGCTCAAAACTTGATTTAAATGATGAATCACTCAACAAAATAATTGCCTCTTCATCAAGTAATTAAAGTAATGAAGAATATATATTTTTTTAATTGCAGGAATAATGAAAGGGTTTTCTTTATTAATGGTTGACATTTAGAAACAATATAATCTGCATTTGATAAAAGACAACAATTTAATAATACAAAATGAGACACAAAATTGCTGAACTTAAATTAACATATTTAACGATGTTGTCTGCAGTGCACTTTTATTAAATTACAAAGAAAAATGTAAACTTGCATAAAGTCTTCCTTAGTGTTGGTTCAGTATAACGCTATAATAAATAGACTATTTATGAATAAACAACAATATCAACCTTGAATTGGCCCACTGATTCATTGGTCAACTGCTACTCTTTATCTTCATGATGAGGCATAATAAAATAAAAAATAAAAAAATGAAGTAGCTTTTTAAAAAATGCACAGTGAAAATTAATTTGGTCACATAAGGACACACATTTAGATTTAAATTTACAGTTGAAGCACACAGCTGCTGCTCTTATCCGAAGTCATTTATAATACATGCACTGGTCGAATAGGTGTACATTCTTTGATCACCAAGCAGAAAATAGCAAATAAATAACAGAGTTCCAGGGGGAAAGCATTAGCCAGAAGCAGTCAATTAAAGCATTAGAAGAAGTAATCACTATAAACAGAAAACTAATACAGAAAAAATATTTATCAGGTGTTTGGACCTCATTAGGTTTATGGAGAAACCTTCAACTAAAAAGGCCACATAATAAATGCTGATATGGACTTTAAAACTTTGTCCCCAGGTATCCAAAGCCTGACCAGCTGCTGTCGTTGGTGGCGGTTGCCGTGGAGACGGGCAGGATGACCCACCCTCACCCCACTGGGTTCCTGGGAGCCGTAGCATCGGCCCTTTTTACTGCGTACGCCGTCCAGCGCAGGCCAATTACGACCTGGGGTCTCGGCCTGCTGAACGAGGCCTGTCCAATAGCAAAGAGCTTCGTCCAGGGTCGAGGCTTCGCCGTGGAGGAGACGGAGAGAGACTGGGACTACTTCTGTAACAAGTGGCAGTGGTATGAGCGTCTGAAATCAGGCTTTGTTTTAAGTTTTCAACATGTCAGCTTTTTTTTTTTTTTTAAACTGTAATGTTTATTAGGTTTTTTTTTCCATGTACACAAGAGACATACACAACAAAAGAAAAAACACTTAACATTAATAAAACAGTATCAACATTCATGGCTGCGGGTATCCATATTCTACAAAATCAGATTCATACAGTTTGCAGTTCACATGTCTTTCGTTATGTCATACAGCACCCATTTTTTCCACTTTGAAATAGAAACATCTTCCTTCAGTCGAAGCTGGTAGGTCATTTTTTCCATACAGTATATTTCTCTTACAATCCCTAGCCATTGTTCTATGGGAGGAGATTCAGTCTTGTACCAGTTCCTTGTTATTGAACATGTCAGCTTTTAAAGTCAGGAAAACCTCTTCCCTCCTGCCTACAGGTACCTGGATACAAGGGGGATCTCTTGTGGGGTGGGGCCTGTGATTTGGCCCCCTTCTTACGGCCCGGCTGAGAGAGATGAAGCCTACAAGAGCTTCAGCCTGTCAGGCTGGGCGGGACGCAGCGGCCATGATGCTCCCATGATTGCGCTGGACGCCCTGCTGGGGGCGGGGTCAGACTGGGAGGAGCTGATGAGCAGAGCGGGCTTCCATGGAGGTCAGAGATTCAAACAAGACAATTCGTGTTTTGGTCTTATTGATCTAATAAGCTGGGAAAGGGGCATTGTGATGACCCTAAGCTGCAATATATAACCAATCACCATCTATTTTTCAATTAATCTTTAAAACAGTTTTCCTTCTTTTCTCAAATTTATATAATTTTAAACTAAATATCTAGTATCTGAAAAAACAAGAAATTTAGAGACATCACCTTTGCCTTTGAGAAACTGTGATAGACGTTTTTAACTGTTTTTGTTGTTTTTTTTACATTTAAGAGGCCAGAGGACTAATCGAGGAAATGATTTGCAAATTATTTGATAATGAAAATTAGCGTTACGGCCAACTTTAATGCTAAAGCTCTGCAAAATCCCCCAACATTTTTAACTATAGTGTTTTTCTGTCATTTTTGGCCATAGTATACTACATGTATCCGCAAAAATTAATAAGCTAATTGAGCTTTTCGGGGCATTAAAAACTTTTTTTTAGAAAATTTTCGACATACTATAATAGGGTGTTTTTTCTGTCTTTTCTAACCATATTATGCTCTAATAGATATATAATACCTATTAGATATACAATATAATACTATACTATATTCTATAATTGAGCCATTTTCAGCATTTTAAAATTTGACCATTTTTGACAACAACAAAAAAAAGACATGCTATAGTATGACTTATTTTTTGAGGGGTTCAGTTTTGGACATCCCATAATAAGGTGTTTTTTCACTATTTTTAGACAAAATATACCAGCACATGTATCAAAAGACTATAATCGACCAATTTTAAGCATTTTTAGGAATTTGAAAATTTGACCATTTTGACAAAAATAGACATGCTATAGTATGGCATTTTAATCGGGTAATTTTTGGCCATCCCAATATGGTGGGGTTTGTTTTTGTCAAAAATGGTGAAATTTTAAAATACCTAAAAATTACTTTATTTTCGTCCGTTGATACATATTAGTTGTACAGTTTGTCCAGAAAAAACTTTTTTGTGAAAAATGGTGAAATTTTAAAATGCCTAAAAATGACTTTATTATAGTCTGGTGATACATATCTTTATCCAAAAATCACTTATTGTATGACATAAAAAAAACAAAGCTGTGGTAAATCATTAAAAATGTCAGTTTAGTATGACAAACATTTTTATTTTAAATCATAGCATCCAATAAATAAAAATGCTATATGGTATGCAACAAAAGTTATATTAAAGAATATAAAGTTTGGTGTCAGAATTAAAAAGTGTCAGTCAAGCACACCATATGCAGGTAATTGTATAGTATGTAAAAAAGTTAAAAAAAAAAGATTTTAGATGGATAGTTTGTCACCTAAATTATTAAAGTATTAAAAAAATAGTTATTGATAAACATTAATATTGATTAACATATTAACCCTCTATGGTACGGTGTTGCCCTCAGTCAACATTCCCATTTTTGGCCTTCCAAATTTCTACAATGCATGTTTTTGAGTGTTGTGATACTTATAAAAAGAGGGAAGAGTATAGGGAACCAGTAGCAATGCTTTAATTTGTCACATGACCTCCAGGAGGCCATATTGAAACCCTATTTTGCAGACTTTTTTTTTCAAAGGAAACAGCTTTGCCATTTTGTGCCACAAAAAAATCACTCAAAATGTCATTTACTGGCCCTTTTTTCCATCTGGAAAAATATATGTTCCTACTGATAGGTGAGTAAACCTTCATTTTTGATAGTTGCATATACATAGCATGTTCAATGGGTCGTTGGTTCAATGGTACAATGTTGCCTACAGGCAACATCCAGACAAGAAACCAGTTAAAAAAGATCCTTTTGTAATGTTTTTAAATTTTAAATGGTATGTATTGTACCATGTTGAAGCTACTGAATCTTAAAATAAATTATGTTAAAATTAATTTTAAAACTTTCTTTTTCAGTTGTGCAGTTATGATACAATGTTGCCTACGGACAACAAACCCCAAAAACTTCTGATTTTTTTTTCTTTAGATAATGTTTATTTAGTCTAATTTAAGACAAAAAACACTCCAAACTTTTTTTCCCCTAACTGGCATAATAATGTGTACCATAGAGGGTTAATATGTGGAGTTCTCCATCTCCTAGGTGACAGTGACAGCACAGCAGTGATCGCCTGCTGCTGTTGGGGTCTCCTGTACGGCACCCAGGGAGTCCCTGAAGGCAACTACTCCAACCTCGAGTACCGGGACCGGCTGGAGCGCAGCGCAGAGCAACTCTACGCGCTGTCACACTGAGAGGACCGCCACAGCCTGCTGCACTGACCCAGTGTGGCCCCGTGTCTTACTGAGGGGAAACTTGGCCACACACACTGACACATTGACGTAGAGCTAGTTGGCACGCTCGGTAGTACATCGATCTAGAGGGCTGTCACTGAGCCACAAAGTGTGGTGTCATTTGTGCCTGAAGGGGAAGCAGAGTGGCCCACTAACCCAGTCATTTCTGCCACAATAAAGACTGAGCCTCATCAGGCTGGTGTATAAAGAGGGGTCCCCCTAGTGACCATTTTAAATTAACATGCAGAGGTGCACCACTGAGCGGAACGAATCCAAGCTAATGAGAATGTGAACAGAATACAAAAAGTCCCAGAGGAGGTAATTACTTTGTTTTGTCAGCCTGACATAATAGCAAATGCTTATCTAGCTTCAAATTAAATGTGCTCTTGTTATTGTCTAATGAAAAATGTATATGTCTCATTATAGTTGTTAACCGTTACTTCATGCAGTGCAGAGAGAAACTGAAACCGCAAATAAAGATTCAATAAATTAAAACAACCAAAGCTTTGAAGTTGAGTTGAAAACTTTATTTTTTGGTCATTGTTGTTTTAATATTTTTTTTGTCTTGTCCATTTTTTATTAATTATATTTTCCTACAGGAGAGAAGAAGCGAAGAAAGGGTGGTTTTAACTACTAGATCGAGTTAAAAAAAAAGGAAAAATTATTTGCTAAAAAAAATCCCCTCTCCTCTTCAAATCCATCCTTTCATGCTGAATTCACGAAAATCCTTCAACAGTCTGTTTCGCCATTTGTGTCAAGGAACCTTGTGAGGCTAAAAAACACACTGCTGGAAGATAAAGTGTCTGCTGCTGTTTTTCATCCGTGTTTATTCCTCTCCGACTGGTCAGCCCAGCAGGGTGTCTCATGTCTGGGAGGCAGTTGGAGAGAAGCAGGATGGCAGCAGGGGTCGGACGCTGCTTCTGCTGTCGTGTGCCACCTTCATCATTAGCAATGAAAAGCTCCTTTTTCGTCTGGGGCTGACACTGAGGTTTGTACTGATGAAGAACATTACAGCAGAAGAATAAGGTGCTGTCAAGACTTTTTGTCCTCTTCTCTCCTCTGTACGGTTCTGTCAGTTTGTTTTTTTATGAGTCGCATTCAGTCTGGGCCTCACATCCAGCAGGCAGTGGGGATGTCGGGGCTCATTTCTACGAACAGTTTGGGAGGTGGGAAGGAGGGCAGATGGGGTTCAGTTTCCAGGCTGATGGAACGTAGCAGGGTGCGTTTGTACCTGCATTGCTGTGGGAGGGAAACAGAAATCTGTAAATGCTATATTTTCAACCACAGAGAGAATATCAAGAGATGGATTTTTCTTGCTGTTATGCCTCGCACCTTGTGGATGTCCTATGTAAAAGTGTTGGTGTGCTCCTTGCTGTGGTCCGTGCTGGGGGTGCTGGGGCACTGAGCCGGGACCCTGCTGAGGAGGCGGCTGCAACATCACTAACTGGGGCTGACCGTGGCTCCCTGAGTGGTGGGGGCCTGACATGGCTCCCTGTACGTGGGCCTGGGGAACAACAAAAACAACAAAGTTTAAATCAAACTTTGCAAATGCGAAAGTTGGGTTTTATTCCACAAACATTCATTTGTAAGTAGCAGCAGCGTGGATCCATACCTGCGCTAACTGTCCCAGGGGATAAGTCTGTGGGATGCCCTGGTGGCTGTGAATGCTGTAACCCTGAATGGGGTAGGAGCCTTGTGGAGACGTGTGGCCCGGCGGCATGTTGGGTGGGGTGGGTGCTGACAAGGGACCTGAGTGGTACAAGGACTGGGGCTGGGGGCCCGATTGGGCATTCTGAAAGCAGAGATCACAATGTCAAAAGGTTAGAAGAGATGAATTAATCACAATGACCACATCTCTGGCTGGAGGCTCTTAAGGATGTGGCCCATAATAGTTAGACCTTTAGAGCAGTAGTTCTCAACCTTTTTGAGTCGCGACCCCCAATTTAACATGCATGTTGTCCGCGACCCCAGCTCACTGAACAGAATCTCACATGCACAGCTCAGATCACCCAAAAAAGAAACAAAATGACCAAAAAAAAGAAAATGACCAAAAAAGACACAAATTGACCACAAAATGATAAAAAAAAGACACAAAATGACCAAAAAAAGACACAAAATGACCAAAAAAAGACACAAAATGACCCAAAAGAAGAAACAAAATGATCATAAAAAGACACAAATGACTAAAAAAAAGACACAAATTGACCACAAAATGATCAAAAAAAGACACAAAAACACACAAAATGACCAAAAAAAAAGACATTAAGTGACCAAAAAGAGTAAAACACATTAACACACGAACACTTTAACACAGTGGAGACAGAGCTGACTTACAAAATGATTTGGCGACCCCCAGAAATCATCTCGCGACCCCAATTGGGGTCCCGACCCCAAGGTTGAGAATAGCTGCTTTAGAGGACCTGACAGCTGGACTAAACTGGCACCTCCAAGCCTGGCATTTACCAGACTAATTCACAAAGACATTATTATGAACAGACCTGCAGCCAACACACTAAGCGCGTGTGATGTAGCACTGAGTGACACAGGAAAGTTAGGGTGGTGCCTTGTCAGTTTTCAAGCAGGAAAAACACTGATGGCCCGGTAAACACTGTCTCGAACAGTAAACTCAAATGTGTTTCTAAAAACATTTGAGGTGAGAAATATGCAACAAGTAACACAAACTTGATTCATATTTGATCTGAGCTGGCTTCTTTGACAGCTTCAACTTCATTGTGCTGTGCTTCAGTGATAGGATTATCAAACCCACTTTTAAATTACATAAACAATTGTAAATAGCTCATGTGTTGAAACCCCTGTGATTAGCTCCTTGTTGTGCAGATTTTATAAAACATGAACTCGGCAGATTTGACTGGTTTCAAGGCTAGATACCTCCCAGAATGAGAGAAAGTAGCAGTGTGTTTTTGCACTCCTCCTGGCCTTATAAAGTAGTCTGCAATTATAAACATTTTAGTATCATTGTGGCTTGTCTATCTCATCTAGGCATCCAGACCTTGAAGGAATTCAGACACAGCAAATACATCTGGGGAATTTTTGGGGAAATCCAAGCCAAGCTGTATCTCACCTGTCCAGGGCTGGGAGCTGCGTGCTGGGGAGGGGGCTGGTTGCCTGTCGGGGTGCTGGAGGGCTGGGGCTGGTGAACTGCACCCGAGTGGTGGGAGAATGACTGTGGAGCTACACAGAAAATACAAAATCAGTGTCAATTAAGGTTTATATTGAAGGTTGAGACACTGAAGATGTGTCAAAAACCTGATAGGGTATGAGAGCATTGTGACCTAAAATGAATAATATCGAAGGGTTATCAATATTGGATCATTGCCCCCTATCTTGTGTTTCACATCAATCACTCAACTCACCATAGATGCCCTGCTGTGGTCCCTGAGGTCCGTCTCCTTGTGCAGAGAACTGGGGGCCTCCTGGTGGTCCCAAGGCTTGTGGGTGAGGACCCCCGCCTTGACCCAACATCCTGGCTCCACCTTGCAGCATGGAGTACATTGGCTGAAGAGGAAGAGAGAAACAAATAATTTGTTTTAAATTGTATAACCTGGGAGCTTTAATTCAATAAGGAGGTGAGGGTAGACGTCCTACCTGCCCAGGATAGGGTGTCATTGCCTGGATGACCTGCTGCTGGCTGTACTGCTGTGGGTTGTACTGAAGGTAGGACTGGGGGTAGGGGGACGCGACCAGTGGGGCCCCAGCTGCTGACGCTGCAGCTTGCAGCATGGGTGGTGCTGAAGTACCATGGTCAGAGCGCTGAGCCACTACTGAGCCTAGAGGAGGCAAAGAATTACAAAGTAGACAGAAACACGGAGGGAAAAACATTACACATGGATACACTAAAAGCAAAAGGCTGTTTTTAAATTGTTATTTTGTTACGCTGATGTCACTACGCTGATGTGTTGAAGGTTATTGCCATCTAGCTTTGACAAAAGCTGACGGGATATTCATTACAGAAGCAATTTGTCAGTCAAACTTTAAAAATGGAAACTAAAACTTAAAACAATAGACATACAGTACTGGAGAGAAAAACAATGTTTTACCCTTGGTCCGGGGGTATTTTCCCTGGCTGACTGTAGACATGGTGTACTGGTACATTGGTGGGGGCTAAAAAAGACAAAAATGTTTAAGGTCAACTCAAGCAAAACCTTTTTTTCTGTATTGTGAGAAATAAATAATCATCGGTTAAGCAACTTTTTATTTTTATTTTTTTAGCATTTCCGAAAGCTTAGTACGAAACCAATAGGTCATGAATTGCATACCATTTCCTGTTAAATGTCCCACAATGCAGACACCAATGCTGGCCTAATTATCCCACAATGCAATGTGGTAATAACGAGGTTGGCACAAGTTACCATTCAAGTCTCAAATCAGGAAGGAGGCTCTCAGGAAGTGATGTGTTAATTACAGCTCAGTGCTCCACAGTGGCTGGTCAGAGCAGTTGCTGAGCTACACTTATGTTTAGTTTCCATGTCTAAAAATGATACGGGCAGTAAATATGTTAAATATTTTTCTCACATACCTGCACAGAGTGGATCTGTGATACATAGGAGAGGTAGGGGGGGTTGTAGAGTGGTCCCTGTCCGCCTGGGTGCTGAAGGACCACAGGGCTCGGAGGAGTTGGCCGAGGTGGGGTGGGCGCAGTGTTCGGCTTCGACTATACAGAAACACAGGCAGAGGTAAATAAATCTGCACGTCAATGAGCTAATCAAAGGGGTTTCAACACATTTTATTACTCAATATAGGAACATTTTTTACATAAACTACAATTTAAATACTGACATAAAGCAGATGGGTCTTTGGTTATAAAATATCTGCTGCAAAAAGTATTAGGACTAAAAAATTGTGTATTTTATAATCTTTTTGAATGGGTCTCACACCATGGGAAAAAATGTATTTGTATAAAATGTAAGATTTTTTTCCCACGTTTCAAGGACTCAGCAGGAATGAAATGACTTACCATAGGCATTTGAGGTTTGATAGGGTTGAACTCTTTAGCGTTGGGGTTTAAGGTTGATTTCTTTACTTGGCTAAAAGATACGAAAAGAAAAAATAAAAGTTTACAAATGACAATCACATCAACAAAAGTAGCAAGATTGAAATGTTTACAATAAGAAATCTCTTTTTCAAACTCACTCTGCCACTCCCTCTGATGTCTCAGACCGGGAATCCTCGCTTCCCGGGGTCCTGGCTGGCTGTGGGGTGGCTGGTGAATGCCTGTCTGAAACGAGTGCTGGGGTGGTGCTTGTTGAGCCAGGTGTAGCTGCGGTGTCCTTGTTGGCGTCTTCAGCAGGGGCTGGTGAAGGCTGAGGTTGGGGCTGGGAAGGACTGGGAGCTGCAGCCTGAGTTTTGGGCTCTGAAGCGGTGTGAGCTTCTGATGGCGAGGGTTTAGCTGCGCTGGCGACTTCACTGACAGCAGGTGGGGTTGCTGCTGCTGGAGAGCTGGGAGAGCTGGAGCTGCCTCCACTCGGCTGGAGCTAAAGAAAAAGAAAAGAAAAGAAAAAAAGAGTGGAAGATAAGGATTGGGTCAATGGGAGAGGATAAGGAGGGATGAGGTGATGGCAAAAAGATAAATTAGGTAAAGATTTAGCGCACATAAACGTAATACAATTACATTATTTCAACCCTTAGAAAAGATCTTTTTAAGCCTTTGATCTGGAGAATATCATAATTTGACTGCAATTTTAAGCCACCAAATCTAGTGAGCAGCCCCAAGACACAGAGAACCTGTTTAATAAAACTGAATTTTAGTCAAAATGTCAAGAAATGAGAAACATGTCTGAACCTCGTCTCTTCTACCAGTTGACAGAAAAATGGCGGCCTATCTAATCTCAGTTTTCATGGATACAGAGTCAAGACTAATTAGCAAATCGGCCATTAATCTGGAACCTCTCAGTTAATTTTTGATTTCCAAGTGGAGTATTCATCGAGCGCACCCCAAAATGCCTCTGGGCAGGTTCGTTAAGGTTAAGGTAAGGTGGAAAGTCTCATCTGCCAGAGCAAATAAACCATATGCTCAGGTTCTACTGGTTCCAGGGCTACCAGAGTCCTGAAGGTACAATTCATTCAGTCTGTGAAACACGTAAATGGTCAACAAATGAATAAGATGCATTTTCTCTAAGAAATGGTCAAACATCAGTGATGTCTCAGGTCGTAGCCTCTTGATTGGTCACAGATTTTCTAATTTCACGCTTCATGGAAAAGCAACTGAACTCTTACCCTGAATTCCTTGCCAAATTTCCGCAGCTCTTCAATCTGCGACCTTTGCTGAACTGAGGGTGCTGGTGGAGGAGAGAGGAAACAAACGATAATGAAAATGTGAAAAACTGTTTTGTTAAAAGCACACAGAGCATGCAACTATGGACAAGTGGATGAGCCTATGTGGCTCATTTCCAGTGTTTAGCTGGCACCAATTTAAAGTCTTAAACACACACCTTTACTACTTTTGCTTTCCTCTGTGCCGCTGGGGCTCTCGGCGGAGCGTTCTTTTGCAGCTGCACCAAGGATCTCATTCACTGTGAAGACGAGAGACAAATGGTACACTAATGAGTTTAATGGATTCCACCTTCAATACTTGCTGCTTACTGCAGCGAGGTGACGTCTTATTGACGCAGATGAAGCTTATGTCATCGGAGAAAAATGGTTTTGACTTTGATTTCAAACTATAAAAACAAAATCAGGATGCCAGGAGCCAGACAGTACCATCGACAGGGAAGAGAGGGGCGGGGCCAGACGTCTTCTGGGGAGGCAGAGAGACAGACGATGTGTCCAAATAAGGCGTGTCCTGGGAAGAACCTGATTTAGGGGAGCGAGTAGCTGCAAGGGCAGGACAGGGAAAAGTTATGTTTGAAGTAAAGCTCAATCAAAATTAAAGAAGAGAAGTTTGTAAAATCAGATGACCGAATGTGGACTGACTGTGTGAGTTTGAAGTTCGGACTGTTCTGCTCGACTGTGTCGGTCTTTGGGCTTTGGGCGATGTTCTGGTAGAGACTGAAAAGGTACACACAAAAAAATCTCCTTACATTTTTGCAAAATTTGTATTGCCTTGGCAACATGCAGAGATGCTGTTCAAACACTTTCTGACACGGGTTCAAACACTAACCTCCATTAACAGGCCTGCCAGCGTCAGACATTGAGTGTGGGAGTGAGTGGGAATGAGGGACTGTGTGTCCATGTGGGGCGGGGGGACTGGCTGGGGATGGGGCAGAGGAAGCAGAGGCTGGTGTGGGTGCTGGTCCTCCTGGAGAGGCAGGTGTATATGGGCCCGCTGGACCAGAGTTTGGGCCTGGGCTTGGGCTTCCCTGGGGGTGGTGTGGGGTGTAGGCCCCGCCTCGGCCTGACAGAGGGCTGTTTCTCTCTGAGGGGGAGACGCCAGACTGTGGACCAGTAGCGGAGGGCAGTGGAGGTCTGGGGGAGGAGGATGGAGGGTTGGAGCGATAACCTCCACTCAAACGGTTGTGAGGTGGAGGCCCACCGGGACCTCTCTCAGCTCGCTCCCGTTCCCTGTTCATCTCTCTCTGACGTTGAGGTAATGGAATGTACTTGCCCTCCCTGAAAGAGAAGGAGAATAAGTAAAACATGGAGGCAATGCATAGGGAGGGCTGAAAATACATATAAAAACTAAAGTGCTGTGTTGTGCTGGTGTGGTTTAATAAGGCCCTGTTTTTTTTTTTATACATGCATAACAAACCAGTGGCCCCTCCCACCTGGTGCTGGCTCCAGGGCTGTCTCGGCCCCTTTCACGCTCTCTGTCACGGGGGCTTTCACGGCCCCTCTCACGATCGTTCCCGTCCCGAACCACAGCACTGTATTTGTCCTCCTCGCTTTTGCCCTCATCATTTTCCAAGCCGACACGATGGCGATACTGGGGGCTGGACTCAATCTCATTGGCCAGGCGAGCGGCTCGCGCCTCCCTCTGCCGAAACATCTCAGAGTTGCCCTTCTCTAGCGGTACACTGGAGAGAAGGAGAGAGGTGGGACGAACAAATAAAATGATGTACAGAAACCTTTGAAATTGTCGATGATGCCAAAGTAAGACAGAAACTTTCATTTTAAAGTTCCCGCAAATATGTGAATCATATTATTTTTAAAAATTAAGACTTAATGATGAATTTACTGACATTTTGTGAGCTGGTAAAAACTAAACATCTTATCTAAAGGACACTTTCTTGTTTATTAGCTTTAGTTTACATTTCATTATACATTGACTGTTATTTAATGCTAGTTAGAGATGGTAGAGCCAAGTTTTAGAAAAGAACATTAGGGAAACTTAACTAAAGTATTACATCATGTGCATCACATAATTGAAGAATATGGTCATTTAAGAATATTATCAACATATCCTTACTTGACTTTATTACAGAAGAGATGCTAAAAACAGTCATTTGGCAATTTTAAATACCTCATAGATAGATTATATTTGTATAATGTGACAGATGTACATGCAGTGTCTCATTGCTCACACTACATTCAGACATCCTACAATTGCTTGTTTGATTAACTTAATTACAACAAAATAAAGACGCACCAACTTCTATTTTTTCCTTGACAAAATTCCACAATTTTGATAAAATATTTTAATATTGTATTCATTCTTAACAAAATGTCAGATCATTACACGTCTTTCCTGTTTTTTTAGCACATCTTAGTAATATTAGTACATCAAAAATTGCTGAAGGCTCTGAAGGAATCCATACGGAAACTTACGTATACATGGAAAGGCTGGAATCGTATGTTGACGTGACTCCATATTTCACTTCATTGTAACGGAACATCTCGTTGGCATCCCAGCCGTTGGACTTAAAAAAACAACAAAATTACAAATTAGTAGAGTAAATACATAAATGTGTGTAGTATCTATAAGTACATTTATATCATCAATAGTTAGGGGTTCTGTGTGCAATAAAGAGACAGAGCAACTCACGGCATCATTTTCCAGATCGTAACTCTCTCCATTGCTGTCTCCTCCCTCCCATCTCTGCAAAACCTTCTCCTTGTGTTCTCCATTGACACGAGTGGAGGTGATGGCTGTGTCTGTGAAGGTGTCTATAATCAAAGACAGAAGAAGATGAAACACTCTCAGAATTGTTTATTTGTCAAGATTTGTCAACAGCCTAGGTTTGGGTATGATCATTTTGGTCTCAAAAGTATTTTCTCTCCACAAGAGTTAATTCAAACCAGTCAAAAACACTTTTAGCATGAGCATAACCCAGGGGTGTCAAACTGATCCAGGAAAGGGCCAAGTGGGTGCAAGTTTTCATTCCAACCAAGCAGGAGCACACATGACTCCACCCATCTAATCACCTGGACTGTCTTCACTTCCTGGATCAGTTTGACACATGTGCTTTCACATGTGTCAAACTGATCCAGGAAAGGGCCAAGTGGCTGCAGGTTTTTGTTCCAACCTAGCAAGAGCACACCTGATACGACAAATCAAACGAGTGAAGACAGCCCAGGTGATTAGATGGGTGGAGTCATGTGTGCTCCTGCTTGGTTGGAATGAGAACTTGCACCCACTTGGCCCTTTCCTGGATCAGTTTGACACATGTGGCATAACCTAATGCTTACTTTCACACAAACCCCTCTTCTCCTTTTTAGTGTGTCGTGTGTTTGTACCTCTGTTGCGTGCATTTGTACCTCTGGTGGCATAGTTGAGGTCGACGTCTCTGCAGATCATAGTCACCAGGTCGGAGGGGCTGAAGATCATGGTGTCAGTGATGTCTTCCCTCCGTGGCAGAGGTGTTGATGGGCCCTCCTCCTCACCGCGTTTGTGTACGGCATCCACAGCCAACTCGCACTACAGAACAAACATTAGGAAGGCGAAAGGAAACTTGAGGACTTCGAGATTGCAGAGCAGGACTAAAAACGGTCGTATTTTTCCTTTAACACGTTTTCCATAATGGTGACAAAACTAGGATGTATTTGCACCAAATCAGGCAATACTGGAATTAGCCGCAGGGTTGTGCAGCGGTGTAAAAGTGCCACTTAAACTTTAACCCCCAAATGAAGCGCAAGTAGATATTACATTTCAATTATTGTTTTCCATCAGAACATTTGGTGATTTGGTGTGAATGTAGTGCTTTCTTAAATTGGAAGTGTGTGAGCTTCTTACCCGAGAACTGAGGGTCTTGAATACGCCTTCAAATACACTGCCATTCTTCACTCTTATGTCACAGGTGGAGCCCTGAGAGATAGAGAGAACGAGAGAGAGATTGATTTAGTTTAAAAACACTTATTTAATCATTATTGAAGACTAATTATACAGATATG
Organism: Centropristis striata; assembly: GCF_030273125.1. Lineage (NCBI taxonomy): Eukaryota > Metazoa > Chordata > Actinopteri > Perciformes > Serranidae > Centropristis > Centropristis striata. The sequence continues at coordinate 13,106,558 of NC_081537.1, forward strand.
GTAAGCTTTATTCTTTTTCAGTTGTAGCTTTGACACAGAATGCACAGCTTATATGCTGGTTTCTGCAATCAGATGGGTATGGATTTCAATCAGCAACATTCTGCCTGCTGCTGTTATCCTTCACTGCCTGTGATAGACACAGTAGGTCATAAAAGAAAAGGTACCTCTACAGTGTAGTAGGTTACACCTTATCTCTAACTGTTATGTCAAAGCGGGTGTTGAAAGCCATTCATTTTCCAGAATAATCATCCTAGTTTCAGAAGAAAGTCTAGAACAAGCCAAATTACTTACCACAACAGCTGTGAGGAAATGAAGCATTCTGGCATTGTTGTACACACCCTCAAACACCTGCAGATGGGAAAAGGTAGAAAGTATCCATCAAGCAATGTTTCCCAAAGACATGCCAATAAAAACCATCACATAGAGACATCATGAAAATAACAATTTAACAGCATTCAAAAGCATAAAAGGTCATTTTAAATCAGTGTGTGGGCCTCCATGGGTAGCATGCTCATTGTAAGAAGAGGTGCTAGAACGAAGCTAGGTCAAAGAGATATGTTTTTAAGTGTAATTTAAAAGCTTCAACAGATCTTGCCTCTCTAATATCTTTGGGTACTCTGGCTTTGGGATCCCAAGTTAAAAAAAACTTTTTGGTATAGCTTTTAATATCTAGAAAACCACAAGTAGGGGATCTAAGGGATCATAACAGAACATAAGACAGCAGGGAATCTGATGTAGGTAAGTAAAATAACTTAAAAATCAATTGCAGGGTGATACAGAGAGCATGTGCAGTTAAACTAAGACTGGAATGTTGGGTTAAATGAACATGGTTTAATGCGTTAACCACTACAGAAAATTAGGCAATCCATTCCGAGGAAAGGCGAAGACCAACACTCTGTTTATACAGGAAAACCACTTCTGACGCACTCTCATGAACAGCAGTTTAACCCACACCTGGATCCCCTGCAGTTTGCCTACAGAGCCAATAGATCAACGGAGGATGCGGTGAACTTGGCTCTGCACTACGTCTTAGAACATCTCGACACTGCAGCGAACTACGCCAGGATCCTGTTTGTGGACTTCAGCTCGGCCTTTAACACAATCCTCCCCCTCACCCTGGAGCGCCAGCTATCCCTGCTGCAGGTACCGGTCCCCACTCGAATGTGGATAACCGACTTCCTCACCAACAGGTCCCAGCGGGTGAAGCTGGGATCGTGTACATGCAGCTCCAGGTCCACCAACATGGGTTCCCCACAGGGCTGCGTCCTTTCCCCCGCCCTGTTTACAATCTACACCAACAGCTGCACCTCTCTTCACCCCTCGGTCAAGCTCCTGAAGTTTGCAGATGACACCACCCTGGTGGGCCTCATATCCAGGGGAGATGAATCTGCCTACAGGAGGGAGATCGAGCGGCTGCAGAGTTGGTGTAGCGGGTACAACCTAGAGCTTAATGCTCTGAAGACAGTGGAAATAGTGGTGGACCATCTCCCGCCACCTTAAATGGGGCCTGAACACCATGGCCCTCATGAAAAAGACCCACACTGTTCTTTCTACGGCAGCTGAAAAAATTCAGGCTGCCCAGGTCAACACAAATCCGGTTCTATACTGCCATCATCGAATCCATCATCACACGATCTATTATCACATGGTTCCCTGCTGCAACAGCCAAGGACAAGGCCAAGCTGCAGTGGGTGATCCACTCGTCTGAGAGGGTGATCGGCACCTCTCTACCCTCCCTAGAGTCCCTACACAACACCAAGACTGTGAGAAGGGCAAGAAAAATCATGGCAGACCCCTCACATCCAGGTTTTGCCATGTTCCAAATGCTCCCTTCCGGAAGAAGGCTTCGGCTCCCAAGAACTGCGAAAACCTGGCATCGCCTGAGCTTTTTCCCCACGGCCGCCAGGATGCTCAACGCTAGCACAATACCCCACCAGGACTGAATGCACTCTTGCACTTTGTTATTACTACTATTATCATCATTATTATCAATATCAGTATTATCACTTACAGCACCTATCAATCCATTGCACTGTCATCTTGTCATATCATGTCTTGTCTTATATGTCCTTTCTGTCAACCACATCCATGCATGACTGGCTGTAAAAAATCCAATTGTGTTTACACTATATGGCAATAAATTTAACCTTGATCTCATCCATTCAAATGGACTGTTCTCACAAGTTTGTTCCTGATCCTCTGATTGAACTGGACTGTAGTTTCATGCACCTAACATTTTTTTCTAACTATAAAATGTGTTTTACGTCACGGATATTGCACAGGAGTGAAACATCATCATCTTTTAAAGTACGGGGACTTGATGCACAAACAAAAGCTGATTTCCCATCAATCTTTTCAAATCTTCACTTAAACATGATATAAAACCTTTAAAAGAGCTATGGTAAAAGAGCATATTATGAAACAGCTCTGCATTAAAATGTCTAAAAATGTTATATATGTTGTCAAGTTGTGGACTTAAATTACCTTAAATGTTTCCATTGTCATTCCCCTCAAATTGCTCTAACTCAAGATGCTACATCTGGGAGGTAATTTAAAAATAACACATCACAGAATCTACATAACAGAATTACAGCATCAATTTTTTCCGTTTTGCAACACAGAAATCTAGTAGTTTATTGATATGAAATTGTAATATCGATCCAGTTTACTAGAATTTGCTAGTATGCCAGCCACCAAGCTAAAGTGTATGCCAACATTATAAAGTTACAACAATGTTGAGCATGCTTAAATTATTTTTGGTAAGACCACAGACTGTCCAACAGCACTGTGCTACCCCAAAATTTAATTTGCTCCCTAATGTAAGCAACAATAGCTGAATGGGTGGTTGACTCATCTAATGGTACATAGCAACTTAACATTACTTCTGGCTATTTGATTAGAATTAAATGTCATAATGTAAATAAATGTGACTAAACGTAAGTTGAAATAAGCTTTAATACATTAGCTCAACTGTTTATATTATTTCTGTCCAAGTCACTTTGGTAAGATTTAATCAGAATGGTGGTTGTTAAAAAATGAAGACAATTCCCAAGATCCCAGATTATTTCACAACTTCAAAGTCCATATTTTGTTATCGTTTTGATTGAGAGACCCATAACTGCAGAAATTGCATTCTGTGGGTTTAAATATGTCAGGAAGGTGATGGATTAGGACTGTTACACTGTGCACTATATATTGTGTGCACTTTGTGTTGTGCTTGACTAGATCAGGATACTCACAGGAGATGACTGGAATGATGGCTTTGCAGAAGTTCGATTCCTGTGGAAAAGAATCACAGTTAAAACACGTTCATCTACTTAAAAACAAAAGGAGTACAACTTTAAAACCTGTCAAGGCAGTATCACATTCCTCATATAAAACATATAGTTAGATTGGGAGATGATGACACGCTTTCTTACAGGTCTGACAAGTTCCCCAGTCAACATTCTTAGTGCACTGAAAATCTTGGTCTCTAAAAATCACCCATTGTGAATGTATACTTTTACAGATAATGTCTACATCCACATGCCGCAATATTTTCCTTTTTGGCTAAAAGCAAAAACATTGGCATCAGAAGAGGGGCAATTTTTAAGATGGCAATGTGTTGTATTATTTTCAATCTTGAAATAAAACTACTACACTGGTTAATAAGAAAAAACATGTTTAAGTCTTCCTGACCCCTTTAAATGGATCCCACCTAGAATCTCTCTACATCCTTATATTGTTTAAACCACGTCAACGTTTTAGAAAAACAGGAAACGTGGTTTAGAGCAATTATTTTCGTTGTTACATCCAATCATTAAAGGGATAAGATGAATCTGGAGAGTAAATGCACCCTCGATAAAGAATGCACACATGGGATGATATCACTGCTCGTCACATAGACGGTTACAAAACAAAGACTGAGACGAAGCTGGCAAGAGTTCAGTAACCACACACATCTCAGTGATTTAGACCTCATATGACCTGCTGCTGGCCACGAAATTCGATTTAATAATATTTATTTCAGGCTTTTCTTTGCTACAAAGATGTGTTGTATTTTTTTTACATTTTTCAATCATCAAGGTCCCTTCGCTCTCACTGACAGGCCAGATAAACTTTGCATAGCTTGTATGCTGATTTGCTGCTCACTGCTTCCACCAAACTTGGACCCACCTCACTTTTTTGTCTTCTATTCAATGTGGGCATTCCAATTGGCCCACAGCCCCTGTCAATCTCACATGCACTAATCTCATTGGTTTGCAGAGAAAATCTATTTCCGAGACACGCCCACTTAGCATACAGCGCCTTAACCGGTAGGCCTCCAAGTCACAGGACAATCCCCGGACTGTCCTGGCAGCAGACCCCCACCCAGCTTACCTCCCGGCCGGCGTCCTGTTGCCGCTGTTGATGCCGCTGACTGGGGAAGACATACCGGCGGGGCCCGAGGTCCCGTTCGAGGCTTTTCGCCCGCCCGAGCCGGGCTGCTGCTGTTGTTTCAGCATTGTGAAGCACAAGGCTTAGACACCACCAAGTCTAACTTATAAACACTAATTCCTCAAGATGCAAAGTTGCTTTGAAAGCGAACTATCTTTAGCAGTATCACCTGTCTGTCCTAAAGAGCGCAGAGCCGGTGTAACCTCAGTAAGACCGGCTATTGTAGCTACTCTTGCTAAGTCGCTTGTGGCCTAAAATGTAAAGGCAAAGCACCTCGCGATTTAAATTAAATGTAACATATAACTTAACAAATCTCCCCCGACTATCTACTTTGTAACCACAGTGGTTATGTCAAAGCTGACGATGTGACACGAGTTTCCGTATAATTATTTAGCAATAGCTGGCTAGCTTAGCATTAGCTTTGATCCTCAAGCTCACTTCGGGCGCTTTCCCTCCGGGATTTACTTTCTTCTCTCTGTCGCGTCGCCTCAACTCCGGCACCGCTGACCCTTCCGTTTAGTTTATTAAGGTCTTGGCGTTACTGTCAGTCGCCTTAGGAAGTTAGATTTGTCAGGTTTCTTGCTGAAAACCTGCTGCGGTCGGTCAACACCACCTCTCGGTAGCTTCACTTGACTCAATCCGCGCGCGGCTGACTGGAAACCGGCTGGGGGGGGGGGGGGGCGTTGACGTGCGCGTGCACCTTTGACCTACTAGTGAGCGCGCGTACGTGAAATTTTATGTGAATCGGAAAAAATATTTATTTATTTATCCTGATTTATCTCTGTTATCAACAAGAACGCGTGGTTTTTACTGTACACGTGGCAGTCACTAAACACAACATCACTATTGTTTTGTTTACAACGTATCATATTGATATTTATTATTTTATTATACATATCGTCACCCTCATATCGTCACAACTCACTTTTTCAGGTTTTGCAGGAAACACAAAAAACTTCACCAAAAGTGTAACATATTACATTTATTGATCATTTCATTCAAAAGGGATGTAACAAAGGATGGCTATTGGCATAGTAATAACACTGTGTGTAAATTGACTTAGGCAATTTTTTGAACATGCCTTTGTGACTTAAGCAAGATATGGTAACACTTTATTTTGAAGGTGTCTACATAAAAGTCACACAAGCCTGCCAGAAACATGACATGACAAGTATCGTGAACATTAATGTTACTTCAAAGTGTCATTAATGTTCATGAGACATCCCATGTCATGTTTATGACATGCTCATGTCACTCTTATGTAGACACTTTAGAGTAAAGTGTTACCAATATTAGTGTCAACAATAAAACACTGATAAACTAAACTGATAACTAAACAATCTCCCTCTAGCTCCTCTTTGCTGGGTTCTTATCTGATGCCTATGAATGTGGCAAATTGTCAAAGTGATGATCTTAAAGGGGTAAAATCACATGATCTGATCAACTGAGGATGTAGGCGATTTTACCAAAGGTGGCCGGCGTCATGAGGAGATGATTTGGGCAAAAAAACCCTATTTTGACAAAAGAGATTTGGGCGATTATTTTAACAGTGTGACGATATTTTCATGTTTATTTTGCTGTTGCTTGAAAATGTTTTTTTCATTCATGAGTTCATCATAACAGCGAATGCAAGGCAACCCAACTTGACCTAGTAAACAACTTTCTCAGTGCGTCTATACACCAGTTATTACGACTGTAAGCTGCAAGCAGCATGGCAGCCTCCATAGAGAGCGTTTGTGTTACGTAGCAGGAGTTCCCCCAAGGAGCTTGAGCTTCCCTTTGAATACATTTCTTCTAACATCATTTAACATCGAACAAATATCCCATTCGTCTTCTACCAAAGAAGAATTGTAAGTACCTTAATATTTGAGGAGGTGATTAAGTAATTGCCATGGACCTGCACCTAGCCTGCTAACATACAGACCGGCAGTAGTGTGGTAAATGTAGGCCTACATATGAAATTATTTGTCAATGTTTTTCTCATAGTATAAAAGAAAAAAACTCTGCAAAATGTATATATCTAATTGGTATTTGCATGCTGTGATCTTCATAGATCTGACTTTACTGAAATAGAGTATACAGTTAGGCCTAAAACTGTTGTATGGAAAGTAACCTGTACAATTCATTTTAAGTGAAAGAAAAAATGTATGCCTTTATTGTGAAATATTCGCCCCTAAAGGCTTACTACCCCCAAATGCAGTGGATTTTAGTAGTAGCAGTCTGCTGGGGAGGCAGCATCAGACACAGAGATGCAAGGCAGTTGGACGGACTGGTCTAAAGAGCTGGTTCTGTGGTTGGAGCCAGGTTGGACACACTGGAGGAGGTGGTGGAGAGATGACCTGTCAAGATGTTCAAGGCCATCCTGAAATACCCGGATCATCCGCTACACAAAACCTTTATGGACCAAAAAAACAGCACTGCACGGCTCCTCTCTCTCCGTTGCAGATACAAAAGATCATTCGCTCCTAAAGCCATCAGGCTGTCTCGTTCTTCCAGAGCTATTCATTTTGAATTTGAATTTGAATCATAAATATCAAAATGTTTGTTTCCTGTCAGGCATAATGAAACAAATATGTTTGTGCATTTTATGCATTTGTGCTGACACTAGTAAATCTTACCTTGGGTCAACTTTTGAATGCATGACTTTTATTTTAGATGGAGTAATATTCTATTTTAGTATCAACTAATTTATATTCAACTCAAGAGTAAAGCAGGTTTGATCAGTAGTAAGTAAGCAGGTTAAATAAGTCATTATGTCCAAGTTTTTATGTCCTTCTCACCATCACTCAACAGGTATGCATCCCACATGTTGACAAAGAAGCTCCCCCCCCTGCAGAGTTTTCTGTCACGGTTTTCCAGACATACCAGTCACCTTGCCCGACAGCAGTATGATGTCATTGTTGTTGGTGGGGGTCACGCAGGAACTGAGGCGGCGGCAGCTGCAGCCAGAGTTGGAGCTGAGACACTGCTTGTCACACAGAAAATACAAACCATTGGTGAGACAAAGAGACAGTTCGCTTTACAAAAAGCTTATTTCTTTAGTGGAATTTTTCACACACTCATACACTCCTTCTCTTGTGAAATCCCCCAGGTGCTCTGTCCTGTAACCCGTCTCTGGGAGGAGTAGGGAAAGGACATTTGGTGAAGGAGATCGATGCTCTGGATGGGCTGTGTGGTCGAGCAGGAGACTGGGCTGGGATCTTTTTCTCCATCCTGAATCGTAGAAAAGGACCTGCTGTGTGGGGTCCAAGGGCCCAGCTGGACCGGCAACAATACCGGGAATTCATTCAGGTACACTACAGGCCAAAAGTTTGGAAGCAACTTTTTTCTGTTCACAATAGCTTTCTTAAAAACTAGTATATTTTCCTCAATTTACCTTCATGTATACATTGATGTTACCAGACCATTGCTGAATAAATGTTAACAAAAGAAAAGAAGGGCTTAGTTTTAGTGTTGAGAAAATTTGGAAGAATCACAACTTCAGTGCAAAAGTTAAAAAAACTAATCACAGTTTGCATTATTTTTGGGTTTTGAGAGTTTGGATACAAAAATGCCAATAAATCTCAACTGTGTTCATATCTCTGACAAACTACCACAGATATGGCTAAAATTTGTACAGATTTATACATTAAGGAAAGAAGGATGCACACAGTCTAAACAATAAAAACCCAAAAACCTGATAATTATAGTCAAAATGTGTTCTAATAAGTGACTCTTTATATAATAATCACATTTTTTGGTTGTAAAGTACAGCAATGAAACTATGATCTTTTTTGTACAAATTTGATCTTGCTTCCAAACTTTTGGCCTGTAGTGTACATTATACACAGATGTGAATTAATTTCAGTGTTTAGTTTAACAGAATGATTGTCTGTGACTGTTAAAATATTCGCTTGGAATGTTTAAAGTGGTTTGTTTGAGCTACTTACCCATAGTCAGAGTATTCCCCATAAGTATAAGCCCCTAGATAAATAGCTCATACAAACCCACTTTTAAAAACAGTCTAAACTGTTGGTTTAACCATACGTCCATCTGCTGTTTCTCCTTCAGTCTGAGCTGCTGTCCACTCCCAGGCTGACGGTGTTGGAGGGCTCAGTGGAGGAGCTGCTGGTATCAGAACCAAACCCAGAAGAGCCGGGGCACCACAGAGTCACTGGGATACATCTGGGTAGGGAGCAGATGATTACCATAGCTATTTTTATCCTACTATTAGTTCAAATTAAATTTAGAAGGCAATCATCGAAAACAATCATGACTTGTTTGCCTTTGCTTATTTATTAGTCAGCTTAGAAACAAACCAACCTGTAGTCAGTGATTCTACTCTGTAAGTAGTAATAAAAACTTTGTAAGAAAATGTGGTTTCAGGGTAACCTAAACAGCTAAATGGCACATACTTTACATTTAATGTACTAATACTGTCGTCAGAAGTTCATCTGAAATTCGAAAATGTAGGGCAAGAAAAAATAATACAATGTGGCAACAACTTTAACGTTGATTTGAACTTCTATGTTAAGTTTTTGTGTCAACACATTTTTTTTCCATTCAACCATTTTTATCCTTGTGATGCTTCATTACCAAATTTAACTTTCAATTTCATCATCTTCTATTTATTCTTTTTTTGTAGTGAATCAACAAATCAAAATGTAAATCTCATCTTCAATCATATTTTTTTTCTCTATTAAATAATTTATATGTGTTCACTAAATCCTAAGTATCAGACAGATTTTTTAAGAGAATCTGGAGTTTGTTTCCAGTTAAATAGTCTTTCAAAATCTCCCAATATAAGTTTCATAAAAACAAAATCAGTTAATCAGTTTATAATTTTGCACTTGTTTTGACATCATTCCAGCAAATGGAAGCCAGCCGATCTCAGCCAGCTCCGTGGTTCTTACTACTGGAACTTTCTTGTCCGGCTCCCTCTTCATGGGCCAAAGCACGTCCCCCGGGGGCCGGATTGGAGACGCTCCATCCAGCGCTGGGCTGTCTTGGACACTGAGGGAGAGGCTGGGGCTCAGGACAGGCAGACTGAGGACTGGTACCCCTCCCAGGATTGTGAAGGACTCAGTAGACCTTTCCCTGGTTGAGGTTCACCCCCCTGACAGTCATCCAACTCCATTCAGCTTTCTCAACAAAAACATACGCTGCAAGGTAGAGTTTGAACTGAGTTTTCAGCACTAGTTTGAGAGTAAAATCTTCATAGTTTCAGTAGTATAGAAGATACAAAAAGGATAAAACAACAAAAGGACAACTATATGATATCCTTTAATTTTGAAATTCTTACTTTTATTTTGAAATGTGACATTTCTTAAGCCTGAAGACCAGCTGCCTTGCTACCTGACCCACACTACTCCAGGTGTAGAGAAAGTGGTGAGGGAGAGTCTTCATCTCAACTGTCATATACAGGAAGACGCCAAGGGTCCCAGGTACACACGTACACACACACACATACACACACACACACACACAAGGAGTACACAGTGTGGTCTTTATCCCTAGACTAATAACTTGAGTCTTCGTCTCTCACAGATACTGCCCGTCCATTGAGTCCCGAGTGCTTCGCTTCCCAGGCCGACAGCACCAGGTGTGGCTGGAGCCTGAGGGGTTGACCTCTGACCTTTTGTACCCTCAGGGTCTGTCAATGACCATGCCCCCAGACGTGCAGCTACGCCTCATCAGAGAAATCCCTGGCCTGCACAGAGCAGAGATCCACACGCCGGGTACGCTTGCCTGAGTCCCTTTTAATATGCACAGTACCTGATACAGTAAATCTAAAAGTGATTTACAATGAGCAACATGTTGCCTGAATGTTTCTTATATTTTCAGGTTATGGTGTGCAGTATGACTTTGTGTGTCCAACCCAGCTGAGCCCTGCCCTGCAGGTGAAAAGCACCCAGGGGCTTTTTCTGGCAGGTCAGATTAATGGAACAACAGGATATGAGGAGGCTGCTGCACAGGTAGCTGCTTTTGTTTCTGTACACTATTTTCAGCCTTTAAAGTTCATGCGATTATTGTGGGCAGCAATATCACCGGATTTATAGTATTCTGCCAGTTGGTACACACTCTGGGCCCTATAAACATTAGATCTGATACTATCAATAGTTCCATGGAGCATGATTTTGCTCCCCTACAGTTTCAGAGTGTATTCACTCCTACACTGCTGTCATCAATGGGCAGCTGTGCATGTACATTTGTTATAATCACATAACTCTGGTTAAAGAAATAGTCAACTTTGCTATCCCATCCAAACATCTAGCAAGTGCAACAACACGTGACATAGCAAACCAGCGAATATCACATATGACAGCAAGAAGAGCAGCTCTGTGTCTGTCTGTAGGCTTTTATTTCAGGAAGCTCTCCAAAAGCAAGTCTGAGATTTACTCTTGTCCATGTAAACATAAAAACACTACCACGGTACTCCAAGCTCCCAGTCCTAGCAGCATGGCTAACCAAGCTAACTAACTGACGGCAGTTACAGTTAGCAGCAGTCAGCAGTTAGCTTTACTTAACCCTTTGATGCACAACATGGGTCAAAAGTGACCCGACAGTTTTTATGTTCTATATCTTTGCAATAAATTATTTTCATCATTCAGTATTCCAGGTTTTCTTCAATTAGTTTGTTTTTGATCATCATACATCCTAATTTTGTGTTTTCCTTTATTCATTTTTTAATAAAATGCATTTTTGTGTCACTACTCTTCTAATGCACAACATGGGTAAAAATGACCCATATCCATTTTTTTGGTAAGCTAAATAATTAGCTAACTTCTTGGCTAAGTATTTAGCTAAGTAGCTTGCTAAGCTAACTACTTAGCTAACTTCTTGGCTAAGTAGTTAGCTTAGCAAGCTAGTGAGCCAAGTAGTTAGCTATGTAATAATACAAAAACTGTTTTTCTTCATAAAGTATGAGAGGCAAAATGGAAATAATGATACGTTTTTGTCAAAAAATAAGATATTTAAAGAATACTTGGAATATTCAATCATAAAATAACTTGATTTTTGACCCATGTTGTGCTTTAGAAGGGGGATCAATATGTTGTGCATCAAAGGGTTATGCAACAAGTAATGCTTTCTGTCCGTCAGGAAAGTTCATAAATCACCAGCGAGGCAGACATCAGAGAGAAAACACAGAAATCACTCTTCATAAATCTGATACGATTTGATGAAAATCAGTGATATAGCTGGCGGAGTGCTAGCCAATTCTCAAGGCAATTCGTACCCACTCACCAAAGTTACACAGTGCACGAACATGTGTTCAGGACACAGAGTGGGAATAACAAGACAGTGTAGCACCAATACAATAATGAAACTGTTATCTAGAGGTAAAATAGTTACATAATGTTGCTTTAATCTCGTTTCTTTCTGTGCAGGGCCTGTGGGCGGGGGTGAACGCAGCACGCTGGGCGCTCTCCATGCCTGCAGTGGCATTGTCTCGAACAGAGAGTTATATAGGAGTTCTCATTGATGATCTGGTGAGTCGAGGCGTTACAGAGCCGTACCGCATGTTCACCAGCCGGGCTGAGTTTCGAACCTCTCTGAGGCCAGACAATGCTGATCTCCGCCTCACTCTGAAAGGTAGGTGGTGTCTGGGACTCATATCTTTCTTTCACATGTCTGGATGTGTGACATCCTTAACCCTTTATCGGGCGAAGAACTATATTAGGTAACTTCGGTGGATATCTAAATGGGGTCCTCATGTCTCTCTGTTTGGCCGTAGAACCACATAGATTTCTTCCAGATAATCAGCAAAGATCAGGCTACGTCACAGACGGTGACACCATGACATCTGACCAATCAGTATGATAATAATATAATAATATTAACTTTATCGACCTTGACCTCCAATTTAAAAAAAATGTAGAAAACAAAATCTGCTAGAAACAGTCGTACAAACAGAGTTATTCTTCAGTGACTTGTACCAGAAGATTTAAGAGATTTAAAGTGACAAATCTGCATGAAAAAAGTCGCAGATTTACGAAAAAAAGTGGGGAAAAGCAACTTTTTTCTCGCAGATTCACCACTTTAAATCTCATAAATATGCAGGTTTTTTTCACTTAGATTTGCCACTTTAATCTCAAAAACTTTTTTCTCAAAATATTACCTCCCTCCCCCAGGTCTGTATGTTTTTTTTACACATTCTGGCTGTATGTAATATCCTCCAATATATTTAGGGTTGAAATTTGGAATTTGCAAGTATTTCAATGAGTGCCCTATTAAGGGTTAAGAGCCACGAGGAATCCCATGAGCTCTATATTCTGTGTCTTGGTTTTTCTCCTCTGAAATGTTTTTTCCTCTGCCAGGGTTTGAGGAGGTGGGATGTGTGTCGGCTCTGCGCTACCAGGAGGCTGTGAGAGTGAGGGACAGTCTGCAGGATGCAATGGCCGCCCTGCAGGCTCTCACCCTGTCCACACCCATCTGGAGAAAAAAGCTGCCTGACATGCGCATGAGTGAGAACAAGAACACCTTAGTTAAGTGAGTGACAAAATGCATTAAATCTGCCCAGCTGAGCATGACTGATGTTTCGTCTCAAGATACAGTCAAACGTGGTTGATTTTTGGTCCTGATTGCTACTTTGTGGCTTCTTTTTCTTCAGTGGTATGGAGGTGCTGCAGTACAACGATGTGTCCTTTGAAATGTTGGCATCTGCTTTCCCTGAATGCCTTTCATCTCACAAAGAATTTGCACAAAGAATCAAGATAGAGGGTAAACACTAGCTTTTGACATTTTGATGCAACACTGAAGAGTTATTGAGTTATTCTTCTGCATTGCCTCTAAATGTTTTGACATTGTGTTCCTTCAAGCTACTACTTATTCTCTCTCAAAGAAACGTTTCTCCTGTTGTGTAGCTGTGTACAGGCCTCACTGTCAACTGCAGAAGAAAGAGATTGAGAGGATTCAGAAGGAGGAGAACATGTCCCTCCCTCAGGACATAGACTATTTCTCTCTGCCGGTGTCTTTGTCTCAGGAAGTCAGAGAGATTTTGGACAGAGTTCGACCCACCACTGTGAGTGTAGTGTTTATAATAATATTTTGTTCATTTTTATATTTTAAATGGTCAACCTGTTGTTAAATTAAATATTTTTTTTTTACATATCCTCCAGCTGGGTGCCGCTACACGTTTGCAAGGTATAACACCTGCTGCTATCGTCCATCTCCTGAACTACGTGCGCCACAGGGGACAAGAAGAGAGAAGAACACACAGACAGCAACCAGAAAAAAGGGAGGAGAGAGAAGAGGAGCTGGCTGCAAGAAATGCATCTTTACCTCAGTGAAATGATGACTCGTAAAATGTTTTGTAAAAATATTTATATTCTTGAAAATGTACAAAAGAATAAGTTAAGGTGTCTTTTTATTTTTTTCTTGAGATGGAAAACTCTTAATATTGTAAAAAAAAAAAAAAAAGTTTAACAAAATAAAATTACATATCAAACATTCTTTCATGTACAACTAGTTACTCAAGATAAGAAGTTAAAAAGTGCCCTAACTGCTGCACTGTTAGCTATCAGACTACCTTGTGAAGAACTCTAATCCTGTTAGTAACATGACAGTGAACAGCATTAAACTCCATGTGACCTTCTCTTTGTCACTGCCGTTGCTGACGGTGTGGCCGTCCAGCTCAGCAGTGCCTCTAGTGAAGAAACCGAATGGAAACTTCCAGTTAGGCTGAGGTGAGCCCCTGGGGGGTTCTGGGTAAACTGTAGTGTCGACAAATGTCACCTCAGTGGTTAGAGTGATAGGGGACGATACAGCACACTAAAAATAAAAAGACACAAGGAGAATATTTGTGAAATTTTCATAGAGGTGAAACAACATGTTCCACGGAAGAGAAGAATTTTTGATGATTGCCTCACAGTGAGAGAGAGTATATAGTCATACCTTGAATTTTTGACAACGGAAAAGATATTTGGCCCCCAGGATGTAGTTCTGAGGAAGGTCTAAAGGACCCTGGCGGGCCCACAGCACTCGGATAGAGAGAGAGTTGGGGAGGACGCAGCCTGAGACACATGTTTCCTGAGAGAGGGGACAAAATAAATGACGAAATAGGAGAAACACAACTTTAGAGACCCTTAAGGACAAAATTTCCCCATTGAAACCAATTAACAAAACAATTTTTGATCCCATGGCCATTACAGCATCAAGCCATACATTCTGATATATCAGGCTTTTAATGTAGATAATTCAAAACTGCATTAGTATTTTCCATCGGATTGAGACACATTTTCTCATGTCTGCAAAAACGTGTCTTTTTTCCTGGTTTCCACTAGAGTTATTGCTGCTGTATAATGGATAAATAAAAATGCATCAAAGTCAGTGTTGATAATCACTGACATATCCCAGACTGGGGGAAAATAGTAGCATTGGGAGTATTTGGTAGGTATTATTAGGCCTGAAGTTGGTGAAAAGATTAAACACAGTGAAGTTGAAAATAATGTTAATATATAATTATAAGGCAGTTTTTTGACACAGACAATTTTCTCTTTTAGACCCTTAAGAGCAACTTTCTTAAAGGGATGCAAAGTTACTTTAAATTCCTGATTCAGCTGTACCTCCAGGCTGACGGGACACTCCTGGGTGATGACTCTTGTCCAGTCCGGTTGGGAAGCCAGGTTCATGGCAATTACATCAGGAGTAGCAAGTCCCTGCAGGATCCCGTAAATCTGGGAACGCAGCTCCAAACAGTCGTTAGCTGGGGAACTAAACAGCACACAGAGAAATGAAACACATGAAAAATCTGATAAAACTCAGTATAGCATTGTTATAATACTGGTACTCATTTCCTCACCTGAATGTGCATCCAGTGACAGTGCTGTGTGTGAAGAGGACGGCTGCTCGTCTGCTGGGGTCAGAGGAACACTCCCCGCTCTGTGAGACTCCCAGTGTAGTCAGCTAACTCACTGTCAAGGAACCATGATGCATTTTACATTTACATTTAGTCATTTAGCAGACGCTTTTATCCAAAGCGACTTACAGGAAGAGTAAAAGCAAACAATCAAGGTATAGTGCAGTAAGAGCTATTAGTGCTAGTGACAATTCTTTGAGGAGTAGACTTATCATGTGGTCTAGGAGAGAAGATGCTCTCTGAAGAGCTGGGTCTTCAGGAGTTTTTTAAAAGGTAGAGAGGGACGCCCCTGCTCTGGTAGGAACTGGTAGTGTGTTCCACCAGCGGGGAACATGAAGTGCAAAGAGTCTGGATTTCCTTGGACCAACGGGGGGCAGAGCCAGGCTGCGTTCATTGGAAGATGCATTGGATGATGCATGCATGACCCAACGCTATTACAATACATGAAAACATAACTGAAACAGAAGTGTGTGATGTTGTTTGTGAGGATACAGGCTGAACTTCTCCATTAAAGCGACCAATGACAGGAGATCCTACTCTAAGTCCGACAGCAGGGGTCAGTCCTGCTGGAGTGGGGCTGGGTGTGGCCAGCTGGAAGACAGAAACAGAATTCATGTAAGTGGTGAAGTCTGAATCCACATTTCATTCAGTGATTAAATCCGTAGCTTAAAAAGACTACCTGGAACTGTACAGAGTGCGTCTGCAGCAGCAACTGATTTGGATCCACATCAGCTAAAACTACGTTCACTGTCGCATATGAGAGTTCCCCTCTGCCTGTGTAGCCTATGACAAACTCCACCTACGGGAGAATCCAGAAAAGAAGAATTTACTTTGATGGATTTGGGATTTAGGAAACAACTGAGGAGAAAAATATTCACAAGATTTCGTCAACTTACATTTTTCACCACATTGACACAGGAGTTGTTTTGCTCACTTGGTGCAGGCCAGTCAGACAGCGGAGTAACTGGAACCTGAAACAAGAGTTACGCTTATGTTCCCTGGTTTTCAATGCAAGAAAATGCACCTTTTTAAGAATGGATAGAAATAACATCGCAAAGATGGAAGAAAGGTTATTTTTGTGTGTTTTTTCACCATCCAGTGTTATGGAATATACACCTGGAACATTACAGAGACAAGATGACGCTCTATCGACCTGTATCCTATGCTAACTATATATTACAGCAAAATAAGATTACTCTAATTCACAATGTGTTAACCTAGTTTGTTTGGGTAAGGCGGAGCACATAACGCCTGTCTGAAATTTGGGCCAAAAGTTCAAATTTTCAACATACTACATGGAAACTATGCACTGAAAAAAAGGGAAGGAGGAGTTTCGCAAGGAATTAATGAACTTCCAGTTAACTTGCATACTTACACAGAGCTATGTGCAAACAAGGTGTTAGTTCTGTGACTTTGATGGCACCTAACAAGCTAGTTATTCTGGCTACAGATTCTTTTTTTTGGCCCAGACAGCATAAAGAACATTGTTTCATTCTAAGACTTGTGCCTTTACAAAATGCAAGAGAAAACACCAAATGCTAGCATTGGCAGCTGATTTGATAGGCGGACTGTTGATAAACTTGTGCAGAAGCATATAAAGTGCAAAATAAAAGTGTTCCTGCTAATGTCATAAATGGCTTTGAGCTGTATGTACATCAGCTCAACAAACTCTGGCACTCTGGCCCCCTTTTTAAAATCACATGTTAAAAACCTTGGTGTAATATTTGACAATGGACTCAAATTCGACAAACAGATTAGTTCTGTTGTCAGCACAAGCTTCTTTCAGCTCCGTCTCTTGGCCAAAGTTAAATCTTTCATTACATTACATTACATTACATGTCATTTAGCAGACGCTTTTGTCCAAAGCGACTTACAATAAGTGCATTCAACCTGATGGTACTAGACATAGACCATAGGAATCGAGTAAGTACATAACTTTAAGAGCTAACTGTCATTGCTAAGGAGTGCTATATGTTAACTCGGCCGGATCTCGAGAAGGCAATCCATGCTTTTATCAGTTCGAGACTCGATTACTGCAATGCCCTCTACGTTGGCCTCAGCCAGTCTTCCATCTCTCGTCTTCAACTAGTACAGAACGCCGCTGCCCGATTTTTAACAGGCACATCGAGACGGGAACACATTACCCCTGTGCTGTCATCACTCCACTGGCTTCCAGTCCGTTTTAGAATTGATTTTAAACTTTTGTTATTTGTTTTTCAGGCCGTTAATGGACTGGCCCCATCTTATCTGTCAGAGATTTTAACTGTTCGCAATTGTGGCAGAGCCCTGCGCTCTTCGGGTCAACTTCTCTTAGAGGTCCCGAGGACACGGCTTAAACAGTGGGGCGATCGGTCTTTTGCCGTCGCTGCTCCAAGGCTGTGGAACAAACTGCCCCCTGACATTTGTTTCACTTCTGATCTCAGCCTTTTTAAATCAAAGTTGAAGACCCACTTTTTTAGGTTGGCATTTAATTCTGCCAACTCTGTTTCTTAGGTCTACTTATTTTGTTTGTTCCTTTCTATGTATGGCTATGGTCTATGGCTCGTACTAACTTGCAGCACTGCAGCACTTTTATTTTGTACTTATATGTTATGCATGTGTTATGTATTGTTTTTATGGATTTCCTGTGAAGCACTTTGGGTACCTTCTGGCTACTGTAAAGGGCTATACAAATAAACTTGATTTTGATTTGATTTGATCAGCAACTTACCAGAAATCCTGACACTTGTGCTGTCTCAACAATTGGAATCTGTAATAAAACATACTTATGTTAGCCAATCTGCTGTGAGATTCTCACCAGTATGTTTCCATAAAAGGATTTAGTGTATACAAACTTGCTGACCTTGATCAGGCTCAGATCAGAGAAGTAGGAGCGTGCGTTGAAACTTGGGTCTGTGGTGCATGACTGAGGAGTCAACAAGCGAGTACAAGACTGAGACACAGACCTCAAGAACTCTGCAAAAGAAAAAAACAGGTATTTAAGGAAGAATTTTTTTTTAATCGTAGTTAATATTGTTACGGTATAAATGAACATTATAATGCACATACAGTAACAAAGAAATTTAATAACTGTTAAGGCATATTGTGCATTTTTATGACAACACAGCACATATACACTACTGGTCAAAAGTTTTAGAACACACCAACTTTTCCAGAATTGAATTGAAAATTATGCAGTTTAATGTCTCAGTCTACTCTGAAATGAATGCACATTTGCAACATTTAAAATTCTTTATTGAGCATGATAGTGTTTTGAAAGTTAAAAAAAAGATTCAAAATCACATTTTATGTTGGACTAAAGGACTAAAAAAGACACAAAATGACCAAAAAAGACACAAAATGACCAAAAAAAGACTTAAAATGACTTACAAAGACATGAAAAGAATTTAAAAATGGACAAAATAGCCCAAGACTCCATAGAGTTAAGATGTTAACCCATTTCTTGTTCCCTGAAAAAGGCCTACTTGTATAATTCTGAAATGTACATTATTTTTCAGTTTTGGTTAAGCTTACCTTTTTTTATTTACCTCTGGCAGTTCACCACTTACCTCTGTACACTTTCCTGTTTACCTGTTCATTTGACTTGAACTGCTTGAATTTCAATAAAAAACTGGAAAAATTGGGGTGTTCTAAAACTTTTGATCGGTAGTGTATTTAAAAATCTGTTACTATCAGATGCAGCAAGAGTACTTCAGGGACTGCTGGAAAACCTTAAGGGAGATAAAGGGGTCTTCTGGTAAAAGATTACTTTCTGTAAATTTGCTGTTGCTGGTGTACTGAGAGGCTGACATGAAAAAGACATTTAAACATACTTTTTGTTTTTGAACTTACTTGCAGGGTTGCGGTCGATACAGAATTCAGCAGCCACTCCTGGAGATGGCTGGCGAAGGAGACCCCGCACGGCCGAGCTGGAGAAATATGTCTGGATGACATCATCAACCTACAAAAATCAAGTCTTTTATGGATTTCTTTTTATAAAGACACACTCTCTGATTCAGTTTTAGTATTGTCTAAACCTTTACCTCTTCTAATATTTTAGAAACAATATTGCAGAATAACATCCAGTGTATTTACCCTGTAGAAATCTCTGCTGTGGCTGCTGCTGGGAGGTGCTGGTGCTGAGAAGTGGTAGGAGTCCCCTAAAGCTGGATACTGAAGTCGAGCTGGGAGGGACTGGGGTGGATTACCTTTTGGGATATGCAGATTTTTAACAGAATTATTATTATATGTTGCTCACTGATGCACTCTTCCAAAACTGGCTGTGATACTGTATATTTTGTGATTCCCCTGGCG
This sequence comes from Centropristis striata, assembly GCF_030273125.1. Lineage (NCBI taxonomy): Eukaryota > Metazoa > Chordata > Actinopteri > Perciformes > Serranidae > Centropristis > Centropristis striata. The sequence continues at coordinate 13,126,104 of NC_081537.1, forward strand.
ACAGCACTGAGGATTGTTAATTCATTTTTAAAATTAATATATTATTACATCGACATACCTTCAGGCCGGACACAAAACAAGGAATCAGTCACAGTGACAAGAGACGAATCCACGTTAGCCCTGAACATCAGCCATTCCTCAATGCAAACTCCCGATCTGTAAAATCATTTTGAAAAAATAAATGCAAATAAATGTGCCCTTTATGTGGCTTAACTGTAAAGCATGTGCAGAATACTTACATGCCTTTCTGTGTACATCCAGTGAAGACAGTACTCAGGTTTGCAATGCCACAATCAACTGTGTCACAACAGCAGCCAATGTCACAGAAATCAGGAGTTAAATCACAGAGACAGCCTGGATAACAACAGAAAATACTAATTAGTCAGAACAACTTTAGTTTTGTGTAGTTTTAGAACATCAGCAGCTATTACAGTAGACAACTATCAGTGCACAAGAGAGACAGGGCAAACTATTTAAAACTATTGTTTTATAGACAATTGTTGTTGTTTTTTAAAGCATCATAGCTTGCTTTGCCAATGTGCAATTTCCCCGTCGTGGACTAATAAATCTATATTTTTCTTAACATTTAGATTTGATTAAATCATTTTGACAAAAAAAATACAAATACACAGTCCAACAAGCATCGCTGGCCAACATCCAGGCTTCCCCACCCATCTGTCGGACTCTATAAATAACTTTTATTTACAGTTTTGTACAAATAAAATTTCTGTGAAAGAAGTCTCTGAGGGTGGTGTGCGTGTTTTGAGTAGAGCCCGACAGATATATGGGTTGACAGATATCACCAGCATTGGCCTATTAAAGGCATATCGGATATGTGCTGTTATGAAAACTTTTTTTACACAATATATAATGCAGAAAACAATGCTTGGCATGATTCAGAAATAGTATTAGCTATTCAGTTTTTTACTCTACTATAAAAAATAGTCAGCAATTGACTGACACTAAACAGTAATGATGTTCATTAAGCTATTATTTTAGTCCTATTTATTCTTTATTTTCTCAGTTATCATTTAAAAAAAAAATTGGCTGACAAAGTAAATCATTGTTTGTATAATATGTATAACAATGTTATACACTAATGATATTGATCGTTATCAATGAACTTCCCCCTCTAAAATCTGTATCAACATCAGTCTCAAAAATTCCATATCTGTTGGGCTATATTTATTTGTTAATTAACTCTCTGTAAATAACCTGCAAATGTATGTAGCTGGAAATCATTTTTTTAAAAAGCTGCTATTACTGTTGTTTGCCTTTTCCTGCTTGTATATATGTCCTATATGTATTTTCTATTTTCTTTATTTATCTGCATTGTGTTTTGTATATGCTGTGTATATATATATGTGTATATATATATATATGTGTGTGTATATATGTTTATATATATGTGTGTGTGTGTGTGTAGATAGATAGATAGATAGAGAGAGAGAGAGAGAGAGAGAGAGAGAGAGAGAGAGAGAGTCAGTGAGGTCATCAATTTAGTGAAAACAGGTGTGAATCAGGTGGTCCCTATTTAAAGATGAAGCCAGCACTTGCTGAACATGCATTTCTCTTTGAAAGCCTGAGGGAAATGGGTCGTTCAAGACATTGTTGAGAAGATCAGCGTACTTTGATTAAAAAGTTGATTGGAGAGGGGAAACTTATAAAGAGGTGCAAACAATTGAACAAATGATCCCCCCCCCCCCCCCCCCTTCTAAAATCAGTATCACCAATGGTCTTAATAAACCCATATAGGTCGAGCTCTAGTGTTGAGTTACCACCTGAAGCCACCACAGGCGGGGCGCTGGTTGTAGGGGGCGCTTCAGTGACCACAGCGGGGGCTTCAGACACAGTCAGGGTCGTGGTGGCCATAGAGTCTAGACTGGAGTCCACAGTAGAGTCCGGGGAAGAGTCCACAGTAGAGTCCACAGTAGAGTCCGGGGTAGCCGCCTCAGTGGTGCCGACACTGGTGGAGTCGTGGCCCGCTGTGCCGCCCGGAGCAGGGGTTGCTGAGCTGAACTGCCCCCAGTTGTTGGGGCTGGGAGTGCCGCTTGAAGTGAGCCCTGATTCTGTGGCTGCCTGAGCCAAACGTCCACACAAGACGATACATATGTAAAGAGAAAGGCACCGAAGGTTGGAAGTCATTTCTTCAGAGAGACATGGTGCAGACAACAGCAGCTGCTAAGATAATGTGGATAATGTCACATTTACAGTTAACTACAAGTATTTCTCCTTCGTCGCTACAACATTAGACGCTTGTATTCTCGCGATAGAATAAAACAACTTTAAAATGAAATAAGCTCTTCAGAAAAAAACTTAATGGAAGCGTTCAGCTAACTATGCTAAACATAAATACACCGAGGAGCAAGCTTCTTGTTACTAAGGAAGATGTCACGGCGACTTCCGTTTCTAAGGTAGAACTACCGTAAAACCTAGAAAAGAGAAGAAGGGGTTCTTTTGTCCAACGTCTTAAATCATGTTGTCAATTCAGCAATGGTCCTTCCAGGTACTTACTAAAGAACAGTACTTAATTAAAAAATTCGAGGTACTTTCCTTGAGTATTTACACATATGTAAGTTAAGTTAATTACATTTCAGAGGCAAATATTGTACTTTTTACTCCACTACATTTAGTTGACAGCTTAGTTACTTTCCATGGTCAAGATTGAACAAAACCAGATACATTTAAGTGATATGCATGTTTGAAAATCAAACCACATAGCAGAATATATATATATATATATATATATATATATATATATATATATATATGTTTGAAAATCAAACCACATAGCAGAATATATATATATATATATATATATATATATATATATATATATATATATATATATATATATGAGTGGGGCCATTCTGCATAATGAATACTTTTGCTTCATAAAGTTTTATATGCAGGACTTGTAACTTGTTGTGGAGTAATTTACTGTGTGGTATTAGTCCTTTTACTTAAGTAAGGGATCTGAATTCTTTTTCCACCACTGCTAATATGCCATTGCATGAACTGAATTGAGCTTGACTGAACTGTTTATCAATTAAGATATTTTGGTCTTTTCAACCCTGTATGTATCATCCAAAAAGGTCATGTCAGGACAAATCAAATACATATTCAACAATTTCTTCATAATAATTTGATCAAGCAGTTATTCACTAAGAGGGAGGTATAAGGTATCAGTGTCACAGTGGCAGCAGGCACAAATTATAGTGTATTGGAAAAATGCTGATACAAAGCTGTGATCCTGTGCGGTCAGTACGACCTTGTCTCGCCCTGGTGTGTTTTTCAACCCTTACAGTAAAAACATATCCATTTACTGACATTGAAGTTTTAATCCTCTGAAGAAAATGATTATCAAGTTTCACAGCACAATGCAAACAATAAATGTCTCATCAGATTACCTGTCCTCTGTTTTGTTTGTGTAAAACCTGCTTCCATCTCTCCCTCATGATCGTGTGTAAAGGTTACCTACCTGGCACGCAATGCCAAGGAACACCTGGTGAGTTTCTGCTTCGATTGTATTAATCTGACCCAGTTTGAAAAATAATGGGCTACATGCCCAAGGAGAGTGCAAGTAGATTTAATCATATCCCTGCATCACTTTATCTTTAGCCAAACATATTATTACCATGCATACAAAGCTTTCATTAAAGACACTATTGATAAATAAGTTGATTTCTTGAACTCACTTTTTCTCCTCATAACATACTTTATACGCCCCAATGGCCAGGAGGAGATTAGCGGCACCCTGCAAAGCTGCAGGCTGCAGTGAATGCCAATAAGAGGTGAACAGAATGTTCCTTGAGATACACAAAGCAGAGAAAGAATTTCATGTCTATTTTTGGTTTTGTTCAGACTTTTCTTGTTCAGAATAATTTAATTGGAGTCCTATTCCAATTAAACTGTGTTGCTTTTTACTTTACTAGATAACTGGGGCTGTACATATCAAACTGAGAAAGTTTTGCACCTGACTTAAAGTTAAAAGTAAAATATTGTACTGTTAGCACAAGCTTAAAACTAAAAGCTCCTCATGACGTTTTTAATGAATAAAGCATGATCATACATTTAAGAAGGTCCCTTAATTTAAAAAAAAAGATCATGTTTGCAGGAATTGTACAAAATAGCATTGGACGTTTATGAATAAGTGATAAATACAAGCAAAGAGAGAGAGAATATGTGTTAAACATTCTATCACATGCTCAAATCAAACACAAATAGGAGCAAACCTATAATGAATTATATTGTTTTTGCTGGACCTTCCATGCAAGATGAAATTTCAATAGGTAAAATGAATACAAATGTAATCTCTGTGAAAGAAATGTAATGAATAATGTATCGTTATTGTTCAGCTTTGGGGGAAAAAAAAAAGTGGGTACAACATTCTCCAGGTACGCCCCCTGCTGGTTGCATGAGTTCTAGAAAATAGCTTTCAGTATCTCCATTGAGCATATGAACAAATTACTGTACTAACTGGTGTTAATATGAGCAGTGGCGGAATGTAACTAAGTACATTTACTCAAGTATTGTACTTAAGTACAATTTTGAGGTACGTGTACTTTTTTTTTTCAAACTTCTCTTTATTGTTTTTTTTTCTTTCGTTCACATACAAAAATAAAGAATGTACATGTTCATTCATGCTTAAAATCAACACGAAAGAGCAGAATGATAGTGTTATAAAAATTAGGTTTATACAGTGTTTCAGATGTTTTAAATCCTACAATGAGTATGGGAGGCCCCATTTCTTACATGTCTTGTTTATACTTCTCTTATATGACTTTATTGCTGGGGCTGGCAGGGTGAGGTAAGGTTCAGGGTAAAGTATCAATAAAGGAAGTCTAGAACAGAGTGAGGATTAGAGAAAGGTCAGAGGACATTTAGATTGGGGATATCCTGATTACTGATTAGGGGAACAAAGGAAAATGTCTAGATGCACTGTCTGTTAACAATTTACAAGGGTTAGGACAGCCCATTATCAATAATAGTATAAGAACCAGCTGTTAGAGCTCCTCTGGGAGCCTTTTTGTCTGTAACCCCTCGTTGTGTGTTGCACTGTTAAATGCTCTTTCTTGTACAAGGATAATAAATTCTAATTCAACTTTACTACTCCAAATCCAATCTTCTCGATTGAAGGGTCACTCTAAATAATTCCTATAACAGATAGTAGCAGTAAACCCCACACAAAAAACAAAAACAAAACAAAACACAAAAAAACAAAAAACCTAGGTGGAGTCAAATCAAATATCAAAACAAAAATAAGGTTTACAAATAAAGTAGATTTAAATATTATAATACAACTCGGAGGATGTCAGGTTTTCCAAAATTTACATTTGTTAATTTTTCACTGGGTTATATTTAGTATAATAATCCATAAATGGCTGCCTCTCAAGGTGAATTTTATTTTTTCTAACTGCAAATGTTTCATTATGTCATTCATTAAAGTTTGATAAACTGGAGGATTTTTTTGTTTCCAGTTCAGCAGAATTATTCTTTTCGCTAACAGTGTCAGGTACGTGCACTTTACTTGAGTATTTCCTTTTTATGTAGCTCCCTTCCTTTTTTGTTTGGCAATTCAACTTTTTATTTAGTTTTCATATAAAAATACAAAAACAACAACAACAACAACAACAACAATAGAGTAGACATCATTGTTATTATACAGTACAGTAATATGTCCCTAGATTGATCACAAGTGAGTTTTCAACCAAAAAAGTATTTTAAAAAAGGGAAAAGAAAACAAGGAAATACAAGACCACAATAGAATAATATTTCAGGCACCACAGCAGCATATTTGCCTCATCACGATACATTCACATTACCATAGGCGCAAAAAAAATATGGTCCCATGACTTTTTAAAAGTTCTCATTTTCATTATTAACTCTGGCTATGTGCTCATAAAACAGTACCTCTGACATTAGGTCCAGCCATGGCCTAAATTTTGCGAGGGACCAACTTTTGTTGACACATTTTCACTTCTGTCACCAGAAAAGCGACAGAAATTTTATGATTTTACTATTTTTAGTAACATAATATAGACGAGAGAGAAATTAGGCATTACTTATCTTGAACACAAAATGTTTGGCTGACAAATCTGCTATATTTAAATCCAGGCCATAATAATATGATCTGTTTTAAATTACAAATCAAGGATTCACCGGCTGCCCTCTCCTCACACTGGAAGAACTACATAGTTCCTGCTGCCTGAAAAAGGGTAAGGACATAATTAAGGACAATTCCCATCCAGGACACTCACTTTTTGAACTGTTGCCATCAGGCAACAGATACAGATCCATAAAAACAAGGACAAACAGGTTCAAGAACAGTTTTTATCCAAATGCAGTACAAAGAATTACCAACACACACAAAAAAAAATCTGTTTGTGGTTGTGCAATAACTAACAGAATGTTGGTGTGAATGCTGTTTTTATATATTATTAAATTTTATCTATTTTTTTATTACCTTTTGGCATTTTGGCTATTTTATATATTTAAGGGATTTTATTTATGGAATTTGCACCGACTGGTGAACATGTTTTCTAATTTCATTGTACTGGTGACAGTAAAAAATAAAGAATAGAAAAATAAATCCATCCATCCATCCATCCATCCATCCATCCATCTATCTATCTATCTATCTATCTATCTATCTATCTATCTATCTATCTATCTATCTATCTATCTATCTATCTATCTATCTATCTATCTATCTATCTATCTATCTATCTATCTATCTATCTATCTATCTATCTATCTATTCCCATCCCATCTATTTACTTTATGTCACGTAAATGTGGTCCTTAATACTCTGAATTGAATAATAATAGTATTAATTAGTAGTAGTAGTAGTAGTAGTAGTTCTTGTCTGTCTGCAAACAATAGGACTTTTTCTTAATCTGTTTGCTGGTCCAGTCAGAGAAACTGAGAGGAAATGACACAAAGTTGAAGGTATTTTAAGAACCTAAAAAATTCAGGTCTTTGGAGAAAACATTCAGTGCTGCAGCATTAGGAGCCTCCGCCCTGCTGCGACCCTCCTGAGGAGATATTAATTAAATTTGACCAAAAAAGTGTATTAGAAACACTCACTGCACCTTTAAGGTAGAAACTTCTTCCAAATGTAGCCAATTGGCTGCCAAATTTATTTGGAATCAGTCAGAGGCTGTTCATGCTGGTGAAGTGATGCTGTGATGGCCTTTGTACTGTTACACATTACACACAGCATGTTTCAAAAAACCCATAAAAATCAGAGAGGAGATCTTCCTTTTTCCTTGTTGGTCTTATAAAGACAGAGACTCTTATAAAAACAACCTGTCTGCATGTCTAATGCCCTGTCTCCCATGAGGAAGCATCTGATCTAAAAGGAAATGCCAAATCACTTTCATAAATGCCCCTGCAGAGACAGTATCTGTTTTGTATTAACTCTCGTCATCTTTAATTAAAAAAACACACACTTTGCTTTAGAAATGTAATTCTCATTTAACTTATTAAAGCTTTAGAATTCTTAATAAATATCTGCACTTTAAAAAAAACAGGATGTAAAACTTGTGAATGCTTCAGGCAACTGTCACGCTGGGCTTTTTTTCTGTCCAAATATTGTTTCTACATGCAGCAGGATATTGAGTGTGGAAATCCTGGAATGTGTAGTTAAAACAAACTGCTACAGGCTGAACTGGGCACCCCGGAGGCTGCATATTTCCATGTTAAATGTTTTTCCATGCCTATTAAAGTGTTTATCTTTGAGCTGGAAAAACATTTTTTGTGTCTCTCACATTTCTATTTGTGAGAAATACTGCCAGAAATTCAAGCCAAGTGTGTTGAGTTCTCAGGTTAAATGTTAGATCCATCTCTGGTACTCTTGTGTGTATGATTGTTTCCCTCCTCGTGGTGTGTGGGGGTCTTGTGAGACACTCCCTCGTCACGTTACAAAAGTGGAATTCATACGTGACTGGGAATGTTACATAAGGGCACTTTAGTGTGGGACTGCTTGTGCAAGTTCCAGCAATCACAGAGTGACAAGAACCTGGAACAAGCACTCAGACAGCCAGGTTATAAAGATAGAAAGAGGAAAAGCATCTTAGAGGGACTGCAGCACTTAGGCTTTAACTGGGAGTTCAGATGGGATTGTTTTTTCAGATACTGGGTGAGGCCAGAAGAAATCAAGAGGAAACCAATAAATTCCTGGGCAACAGATAAGGACAAAGGAAGAGATCATGACAGTACCGTGACAAGGATGTTATATTTGCAAACAAGTGGAGTTTATGGTGTACACATGCAAATCAACCGTGAATTACAAAAGAGCCAGCTGAGAGAGGAGCTGCTGGAGAAAGGACCACCCTCCACTCCCACAGTTCTGCCTGGGACATTTACAAAGTCACATTTTGGCTTCTGGTTCTTGGTTTTCTCGACTTAACTTTTATCAGACATGTCGGAGGGGAAAGGATTATCCTACAGTGAAGCCATCGAGCAGGCGAAGGGCACATTATATCGCTTCCCTCTCATCCCGGTCAGAGGAATTCCTCTCATGAACCACATCGCTAACAACTGGGACTCCGTCTGGGATTTCCGTCCTGACCCCTCAGACCTCCTCATCGCCACCTACCCCAAAGCAGGTACTTTAGATACGGTCTAATTGGCCAATCAGAGAGGATTTTTGTGTGTGTGTCATGTGTCTTTTGTTGACTTTCTGTTCATGTTTGCATAGTTGGCACCAGTAGTGGTGCATTTATACATTAAGAAGTACAAAATAAATTATTACTTGATGCATTATTTCTAATTCTGCAACTTTATATTTCGACTCCAGGGAAATATTGTGCTTCTTGTTACACTTTTACAGCTTCAGTTACTTTTCATTTTAAGACTTTGCATACAAAACAAGTGGCAACCTCAAAGTATGTGGCATTGGTAAGTGTAAAATGTGTATAGAATAGTTCAAATTAACAGTAAATTGCTGCTTACATGTTATGCAACATTAATAATAGTCCTGAAACATAATATATATAATACTAAAACACACACATGGTTTATCTTTCTGAATTTTGAATAACTTTTCTTTTTAAAGTACATTTTGCCTGATAATATTTGAAACAAAAACAAGACTCAACACTTTCAATTTGTGTTCAAAAGGAGTGGGAAGAAGCCTTATCCCACCCCTTCTCCCGATGTTGATTTACTATATTCAGTTATATAACAACAATAATATTTATGGATATGTATGTATAACACATAGTAATGTAGTATATAAACTTTTTATTACCATTATTAACATACATAACCTAAGTAAAGTATCTACCTACACTACTGAGATAAAGCTAGAACATGATGAGTCCATCTTATGGTGAAGTTGACAAAATAAAATAAAAAGACCAGAAAAGCAATAAAGGGAGTGAATGTTGGGTGAATGTTTAACATGCACAAACTGGTGAGATTCAATACATGAGATGTGTCCTATTCATTCAACTCAGTGTTCATTTGTGTTTTGGGGACATAAGGGACCACATGGACCCAGGAGATAGTTGACCTGCTCCTTCACAATGGAGATGCTGAGGCCTGCAAACGAGCCCCGACACCGGTCCGCAGCCCTTTCCTAGAGATCTTCTCCCCACCACCCATTGCCTCAGGTGTGTGTTATGTTTGCATGTACATAACAGTGTGAATTACCTTGTAAGCCTATCTTAACCCTTTGATGCACAACATATGGACAACACTTCTAAAGTATAACATGGGTCAAAAATGACTAATTTATCCAAATTTGTATTAAAATTAAATTACTTAATACTGTAATAATAGTAATTTGTTTCAAATAGTTACTTTCCACACTCATATATTTAATATATTTAACGTGTTTATGTATCATTTTGTCACACATACAGTGTATCTTGAAGGTATTAACAGAGCTTCACTTTTTCCACATTTTTTTATGATTCAGTCTGATTCCAAAATTGATTAAATTCATTTTTCCTTAAAATTATACACACAATACCCCCATAATGAAATTTTTGACCCATGTTGTGCATTAGAAGCGTAGTGATACAAAAAGGGTTTTTATTCAAAAAGTAAGAAATGAAAAACAAAAAATTAGGATGTATGATGATGAAAAACAAATTGATTGAGGAAAACCTGGAATACTGAATGATGAAATTAATTTATTGCGAAGATATAGAAAATTAAAAACTCAGTCGGGTCACTTTAGACCCATGTTGTGCATCAAAGGGTTAAAGTGCACTTAAGCCATAAGATATATTTCCAAATACAACCTACAACTACGTCTGACCATGCCATGTCAGAACTCACAAATCTAATTCCTGTTTTTATTTTTTCTCCTGACTTGGTCAAGGTCGAGAAGCTATTAACCTATAAACAGTTCTGCCAAACAGACTCAAACATGAAAATGAAGTTCATGTAGTCTTGTTCTTTAACTTGTTGTCAGTTGAGCTGTTGCACATTAACCAGGCACACCTCTCCTATTGCCACACAGCCGAGGTCCAGACGTAGGATGTCCTACCTTTGACCTGCTGGACAGAAGTCCCCATTCAATCTTTTCACCCTGCACAAGCTTCATGCAGGTGACACAGCAATGCTTTAACAGTTCTAGTAAGCAAAAAGACAGGATGCAAGGCAGATAGTGTTCAACCAATGAAACAATTGGCCTGCTCTAACAAACACATGACTCACTTGCCAAACCAACCTCAGCTTACATGCGTTTGAGTTGAATTGTCAGCCAGTCTTGGGAAGTAAGTTAGCATTTTAGCGCCCTGGGGTCTATCATCTCAAACTCAATGAGGATTTTGAATGGGTTGGTGGTTAGATGCCTAAAATAAGGTCTGTGGTTAACACAAGCTGAAGAGATGTTGGTATTTTCTTGTACACCATAAAATATATCAGTAAATACCCCCAACTGTGAATTTTGAAGTTTTTACAAGTCCTAAAAAGGGGGTTGCTAACAAGTGGCTAAATGAGACAACGGTGGTTGTCGAGGACATTAATCTCTCTTCATCATCTCTTAGTAGTTTGCCTTACATCCTTTGGTAGTGTTTTCAGAGCTCTTGCAAACTCTTTTAGATTGTAGATTAGGTAAATAAACAATTTGTAAGGCTACGGTTTCACGCGACCGTGGAGTATTTTACTATAGCATGGCGTTAGCTTTTTACCTCTGTCAACTGCATTAACGTTTCAAACTTCATAAAAGTTGTGTTCATTTGTGAAGATTATCCTGTTGAACAAAACGCGTAAGCATCAGAAACGTGTTTGCCACAGAGCTTATTTTCTGCAATGATCCAAAATCCAATGCAAAAATCCCATAGGCTAATTCTCAATAGCAATGCTAACTTCCGGGTTGGCCTACCAAAATCGTCATTTTGTTTGCTCTCTATGGTTGATAAAATATAATAGTGTCCTCTAAGGTGCCCTTCCAGTGAAGATGCACTAAAGGGCGTCCTTCCAGTGGAGAAAACAAGTTCCCTCTAGGCTGCCCTTAAACCTGAGAAAACACAATGTAGTGCCATACAGGCTGCTCTATGTGCTAGAACACATTCTGGTTGGAGCCCACCCCATCCATCTCTGTCCATAATGTAACAAAAGCATTTCATGAAATCTATGAGTATGAAATAAAACAAAACACTAATATCTTACATATCTTTTCCACTCAACTTGTGTTTTAGGCCTTGATCTTCTGAAGAACATGGACCCTCCAAGAATGATCAAGACACATCTTCCTATTCAGTTGGTGCCTCCTGCATTTTGGGAAAACAAGTGCAAGGTAAGACTCAAACTGTCTGATTCAACTGAAAGAAAATTCCTGCAGTGAACTTCATTGCTTAATACCCAACAATAAAAATGTTGTAATGTTGTAAAATCCCTCTTTATATGTCCCTTCTGATTGTGTGTGAAGGTTATCTACGTGGCACGCAACGCCAAAGACAACCTGGTGAGCTACTACCACTTTGATTGCATGAACAAAACGCAGCCTGAGCCAGGACCCTGGGACGGCTACATAAGGAAGTTCATGCAAGGAGAGTGTAAGTAGATTAAATCACATTCCTGAGTGTCATCTTACCTTTATTCAAGTTTTAAGCCTCTAACCAAACCAAGAAATTACCATCACACTAATGCTTTTGCACACTCCACCAGCCAGAAGTGTTATATATGTAAACGTGGTTGGTGGCATTTGCAATTATTTTAAAGAACAAGTTTCCATACTTACCTCCCTGTCTTCCCCCATGAGAAATATAATATGTCCATTACAGGATTAGCAGCACCCTGCAAAAGTGCTGCAGAGTGAAGTTAATGCCAATCAGAAAAAATGTTCATTCAAATCTACAAATTAATTTCAAATGTTGCATGCATTTAAATTGTCTTGCAAACGGTCAGGTTTAGAAGATTATCCTAACTTTAGTGATGGTTAATCATTTGCTAATGCTTAACAGTTAAGATACACAGCAAAATTGGGAGTGTTAATTCAAATCACAGAGTGTTAAATTTAACACTTTTTCTGAGTTTATATAGTTCTCACGGATTCTGAGTTAAAATTACACTTTGAAAAGTGTAAATATTTTAACTCTTTAATAGTGTTAAATATTTGACTCCCTTGGTGTTGTTTTATGACACCACATAAGTGCACTTTAACTCCAAATCATGTGTTAATTTTTAACATACATTGTGTTATTTTATGACACATTAACGTGTTATTCCCTTTCACTGTGAGTGTTAATTTTTAACATACATTGTGTTATTTTATGACACATTAACGTGTATTTTTAACCCTAAAATCGTGTTATTCCCTTTCACTGTGAGTGTTAATTTTTAACATACATTGTGTTACTTTGACACATTAAAGTGTATTTTTAACCCTAAAATCATATTCACACATTATTTCCTTTCACTAATGTGATACTTAACATTCATTGTTTTGTTTTATGATACATTAAAAGTGCATTCTGTCTTTAGCCAAACATACAAGTCACAAAATCTGAAAATCAACTCCAACTGAAGTGAATCTAACTCAGGTGTCAGGTGTTAACATGTAACTCGCTTGATTGACAACGCTGGCAGAGCTTTTTGATCATAACAAGTGTTAAAAAAACCCTCCAAAATCAACACCCACTAACTCAAAATTATTAACACTGAAAAAACAAAACTACAGATTTTGCTGTGTAGCTCTCCAATCAAACATTCTTTCTGTGTGCAGTTGTCTTAGAAAGGGTTTTAAAAGCTAACCAATACAAATACATTCAAAAGCAAACATCTGTGTTTGTCTGTGCTGGTGTTGGTGTGCCATGAGCTTAAAGATTAATGAGAACATTTTTGGGTTGCCAGATTGTGGCTTCAGTTGGCTGTTGTTCAGTGGCTGATGGTTCTAAAGTGCCCCTATAATATTAAGCCTGGATCCCCCCCAGGCCACCCTAACTAGACTGTCTTTAAGAGGCTATAACAGGCTCTGTTTTAAAGTTAAGTGAATATATTGGTCCCATGCAGTTTGGGGCATAGACCGTTCAGTTTTTTACATGCGGTACAAATGTCTTACTGCGTATTCAAAAAGTTGTGTATTTCAATGTTTCTGCATACTGGGGTCATTAAACAGTCTTGGAATTGCATATATTGGACATCAGTGGAAAGCTGAGACTCTTGTAAATCCAATTAGCCCAATTTTATTCATGTGTGATGATTTTAGTCCCCATACAGCTAATTCTCATGAACAACTTTGTGTGATTTCTCATGAAAACATTACCCTATATGACACATGATGATCACAACACCGTAATTCGTGACAATCACTATTTTAAACAGTATTCAGATCCCTTACTTCAGTTAAAGTACTAATACCACACTGTGAAATTACTCCAGTACAAGTCCAGGACAAAAGTCCTGCATTCAAAACTTACTTCAATAAAAGTGCAAGTAAAAGTACTCGTTATGCAGAATGGACCCACTGTTTTGTATATTCCAAATATATTATTGGTTTATTATTATGTAAGCAGCTGTTTAATTAATATACTGTTATGAGGTTTACTTTTAAAAAATACGTAAAAAAATGTATTTAAGTACTGTACTTGAGTAAATGTACTTGTTACATTCCACCACTGGTTTTAAACCTGTTAAAGTTGTAAAACTGAAAGGTTTAGGAACCAAAAACACTTGATTATGATTAGGAAAAAGGAACAGGGTTAGGCTTTAAAAAACATTAGTTTCAGATACAAAAACAAGACATGAACACTGGTCTTCTGGTTCATATCAATTTTGTGGGATAGATATGAATTCCAGTGCATTGCTTTTTTGTAGGAAATCATATGAATAGGAGGAGTTCTGACCATTATTATCAGTCATTGATTGGTCAAAATGATTACATTATGCAACAAATGTGTGGCTATCAACCCAGAAAAGGCCACAACAACTGATGAGATATAATAGACCATGGGAATAGCACTCATATGCTTTTACTTGTTAGAATTAAAGTAATTTGAGTTAGTTGACGAAGTTGACATTAACCTCACCTGAATGTAACATTACCATGAAACATGCTCAGTGAACTCTGTTTCTACAGTGGCTTGGGGCTCCTGGTACGACCATGTGAAAGGTTACTGGAAGGAGAGAGAGAAGAAGAACATACTTTACCTTTTCTATGAGGACATGAAGGAGGTATAGAGAACATAATGGACTCAGAAGTATTACCAAAGCCTGCTGTACACACACTTAGCGTGATATTTACTCCCCCAGAATCCTCGGCGTGAAGTGGAGCGAATCATGAGGTACCTGGAGCTGTCCGTCTCTGACGAGGTCATCAGCCGAATCGTGGAGCTCACGTCCTTTGAGAAAATGAAGGAGAACCCGATGGCCAACTACTCCTGCATCCCAGCACCTGTTTTTGATCAATCTATCTCCCTGTTCATGAGAAAAGGTGCTTCAATCTGCTCTTAGTCTTGTCCAGAAGCAAGAGATTGATCAAAATAATAAAAAACATAAGCAGGGTAGGACATGTAACAGTTCCAACGTAGATGGTGACTGGGACACTCCCAGTTTGGAGAAGCAGGCAGGAGACACTGAAGCTAAATAATATACTGCTGTTTAGTCACCTAAAAATACAATATCAGTTTAAACAGCAGGACACGCTACACAAATACAGGACACACCACTTTGTCCTTGAATTGTGTCACATTTTTCCCCTTTCCATACATCACATTGTACTCAGTGATGGAAGAAGTATCCAGATTGCTTATTTCAGTAAAAGTACTAATACCACACTGTAAATTTTCTCCCTAAAGGTAAAAGTCCTGGCATTCAAAACTTACTTCAGTAAAAGTACAAAAATTTCAGCATCAAAATGTACTTTAAGTATCAAAAGTAAAATAACTTGTTATGCAGAATGTCCCCACTCAGATTATATATATATATATATATATATATATATATATATATATATATATATATATATATATATATATATATATATATATATATATATATATATAAACATATTATTTGTGTATTATTTGTATTGGCTCATTTTCACTACTTAATACACTGTTATGAGGTTTAATGGCAAAAAGAAAGTCTAATCACTTTAAATTATAGCTGGCAGCTAAATGTAGTGATGTAAAAAGTACAATGTTTGCCTCAAAATGTAGAGGAGTAGTACAGTAAGTAACTACAGTTCTTGCTAAATGCACTTAGTTACATTCCACCACTGATTTTGCAGTATAGTGGCGCCCCCTAGAGGTTTATAGATTTTTTGCCTTTGCTTCTGTTGTTTTAAGGACTCTGTCATGCTCAATTTATCTAAAATAATTAGTTGATTTATTTATTAGTCTTTTGGCAGAAATCAATCTGAAACTAATTAGTAATTGCTTCATCTTTTTTCTGTCTTGTTTTGGACTATTTAAAGCCTCATTTTGATTTATATACCTTAAACTGTTGTGTTTTCTTGTGCAATTTATCTCTTTACAGGTGAAGTAGGTGACTGGAGAAACCATTTCACACCGGAGCAATCGAAGATGTTTGATGAAGATTATGAAGAGCAAATGAAGAAAGTTAACATACCATTCAGGACCCGCATCTAAAGGATTTATGTTTTTTGTTGCAGCTTTGCAAAACAAAGGCCGGTGAAATGACACTGTGAGGCACAAATACTGTCCCAAAATCTGACACAAGCTAAACTAGAAATGACAAAAAATGAATTTGTTTGATGTTAAACACTGTCGTCACTGTGCCTCCTGATGTGGAGGAATGCTTAAAAGATCAATAAAAATGTGCTCCATAATACAAGTAAATGAGTTTGTAATCATCACTTTATTGCAGATTATCACGTAAACAATATATAAGACCAAAAGTGTTGTGACTGATTGGACATGCCCATTTTATGTCATGAGACCCCCCGACAGTCTGCTGATTGCATGGAGCCTATAGAGAGCGCTGGCAGCTGGAAGCATGTGGTTTTTTCTGCCCATATGAAGTCATTTTGCAACCCTACACCACACTGTACAGAGCCCAGCCTAAGAAGGGAGGCTGCACGAGACAAGAGCAACAAAGACTAGAATAAAAGTAATGAGCTGGAAAGTCAATCATATGAAAATGGACAGAGGACACAAAAACACAACAGCTGAGAATATCCAAGTTTAACAAAAAAATCACTTTTAATACATACTTTATTTCTGAGAATAAAATCTTAAATATTTGAATACTTTAACGGCAGGGATACTTCCCATCATTTGAATCAGATCTCCTTCCTTATATAGAGCCTATGTTTATATAGTTTTTTTTTGAGAAGTTTTATTGTTTTTTTAAATTAGTTTTCTTGTGTTTTTAACTCTCTCTTCTATTGGTTGGCTCACTATGGCTCTCGTCTTTGGTTTGGATCTTCTTTCTTCTCTCCGCCTCCTTCTCTCCAACCATTAAGATCCTCTTCTTCTACATCTCTATCTAGCCTCTGTACCTGGTGGAGAAAACAGATAAATCAGAAATGGAAACCAGCACTTTTGACAAATCACGTAGACCAACACTGAAACTATCTCAGCAGACAAACATAAGAACTACTTTGCTGAAGCAAAGCGTTACAAAGTTTGCCCAAAAATCGAATTTGTATAACTAAAAAGAGCACGATGTAATCTATCGTCTATCAGAGCAGCAAGCAAACTAATTCATTTTACATGGACAGCATGACAATCCAATTCTAAAATAATAAAATAACACTTTATCTCAACACCCCCTCCCTTATTCATGATGTATAAGCAGCATGTAAACACTTAATAAACTGTTTAACACAGTATAATGTAGTTAGAAGCAGCTATGTCATTTTAAGTGTAAATGTACTTTCCCCCAAAAAATCACAACTTCTCCTATTAAGACATATATGTGTAAATTATATTGCACTCATTATCTACATATCTATATACAGCATCATATTAAGAGTTAAGGGGAGACTTTTTAGATATCACTATAAAACTTCCCCAGTTTATTATTTTCATGAAGAAAATTATTTATTTTGTACTACAATGTTTCTTTAAATATGTAAATGAGCCATTAGTTCATTAAATATATGCTTCTCAGCATACATTTCCAGGACAGTAATCATGAACATTGGATCAGCCAAGTTTAAAATTCTTCTTTCCTTTTGTGCAAATGATAGTATTTAAAGGTTTTTACAGAGGGAATTTAGATTTTTACAACTCCATCAGTCACAAAATACAGTCAAAAGTTAGTGATGTATGAGAAAGAGGGTGTATAAGAAAAAATTGAGAAAACAGCCTCTAAAAGGTATGTATTCTAAAATGATGTTTTGGAAGAAACTACAGGTGAACAGGGATACATTCTTAAGTAATAGATAGATGTTGGGTTGGATGTTTTCTTTCCACTATTTTGACCACTAGAGTAAGTGTTGTGGAGGCAAAACAGCCCAAAATCTCAAACAGGAGATGGCTTTTGTCTTCATGATCTTGCCTCAAAATTGTTCATACGTGATACCTACATAAAAAAAACACTTTAAAAGACATTACATCTACCTACAACTACATTATAATATACTGCTTATAAATCCTAATAAGGAGGGTTGAAATAAAGTTTTGCCAGAGGCACTTTTATGGGACGACACCAGAGCATTGCTTACACTCAACGCTGACAGTAACAGCAGCAACTCAGAGGTCATTAAATCACCTCTGGAGGCCTCTCATGAGCCGGTACAAACACAGAGTTCAGACACACAAAGCAACATGATGACACATTTATTCGTCATGGTGTCACCTTGTCAGTTTGTGATGGACGTTTATTTTTAAGAAGCAGGGAGAAGCCCCAATTCAGTTTGATAATATTTGAAGTAGACACCACTGAGGACTGATTTTCATGAGAGCAACAACAAGAAACATGTGGCAGAACAAAAACTACACCAACAAGCAGGCAAACTACAAAATACACAGCGATTGTGGAATACCTTTGGTTACAGGCTAATGGTGGTGGGTTGTGTGAGTTTAGTCTGGAAATCAACAAGTGAGTAAGTAAGTTAGTTATTGATAAAGGAGGAATGGAGTTAGACAGATGAAAACAAACGTTGACTGATGATAGAATGAATGAGATGAGAGTTCAGGATGAAGAAGAATTATTAAAATATGAATGAATATTTAACAAAACTGGATTCATAAATTAAAATTAAAAAGATCAGAACAGATATTTTAGGAAATATGGTCTTTTTTTTGTGAATATGCAAAAAAGGCGAGGTTACTTACACTCAACGTAGTTGCGGGCGACAAACTTCAGCACCTCATCAATGAGGATGACGGGGAAGGAAAGCTTCAGGACCATCATCCATTCATCGACGTTCAAGTGGGTCAGCTTGAAGACCATCTGGAGGAGGAGGCAAAAGAGTCAGAAATGCTGGGAAACTACAACAAAGAGCAACTATGACTTAACTGGCTGTCACAGAGGACAATTTAAATCCTATAACTGGGAGATTTACACACGCAGCTCTTAGATAAATGTACAGTGGTGGCCAACTTACGGGCAGAGGGTCAACATAGATGATCATGAAGTGAAGGGACATGGAGAGAGTCATGGCGGACAGCAGCCAGAAGTTGCTCCATGGGGGCATGCGCAGCAGAGACTGGTTCTCAGACAAGCTTGACAAAGAAAGAAAAGGAATCATGAGCAGAGCTGGAAAATGTAAGAATATTACATCAGTAATGTGATTTACCATCTTATTTTTTGGACAGAGCGATTTCCATAATGTTGTCCTGGTTTTAAAGGCTGAATAACAGTAAAGTGATAATTAATTCGATTTTTAATTTTTTGAACTTATCACAATGTTACAGTCTTCACCCACTTAGTCAATATAGTCACATTACTGATGAGTAATTATTAAAAATCTCATCGTGTAAATATTTTGTGAATCACCAACCCTACAATATCACTGCAGTATCAATATTTCGGGGTTTCTGCACATTTTCATGGACACATTTTTTGACTCTTCCACAACTTTTCAAGGACCCATGATATTTTCCGTTACATAATGGATGCAATTCAGTGCGAATAATAAATGTGCAGGGTTAAGCTCAGATTCAACTTAAGACACATTTCTAATTTACATATTGTCACCTCTAAAAGGAGGGAAACTGAATGTGGCAGAATGTAGGGAAAATATTGGTATGGGTACGAGATAGAAAACTAGAGATTACTTTAAAATGTATGTACTTACACACCAAAACTTTTGAGGATTTATCTAATTTGATGACTTTTCCAGAGCTGGAAAATTACACAAGTCAATTTAATTTTGTGGTTTTTCGATGACCGTGGGAACCCCATGTTAGATTTTCTCCATATCACCCAGTCCTAATAATGACAGTAAATCTCTCTGGAGTCATCATCATGTGAAGTATTACCTGTTGAGAGCGTTGCACATCTCAATGGTGACCAGCACGGACAGGGCCATGGTCATGGGAGGGCAAGCCTCAAAGATCTCACAATCCAGGCCGGCGAAGTCCTCGTTCTCATCGTGGCACTGCATGAAGTGGGACTGCACAGACGACAGGAGAAGTTATCACCTCTGCACGTGAGTGTGTGTGTGACAGACAACATGAAAGAGAAATGATCACTCACCAGCTGGTAGTAGGTGACACCTGGGCCTTCGACGTCATACATGAACCAGTAGGCAGCACCGGCAACAGTGGCGCAACCGACGTATCCTATCAGGGAAACATGACGTTGTCAGTGTGGGTGACTGAATGCATTAAGACTGAATCCAGACATACTGTTCATAAAGTCCTACTTACCACCAATAGCCATGTATCTGAAGAACAGCCAGCCGGAGATCAGGGGCTCCTTGGGGGAACGTGGGGGCTTGCCCATGATGTCCAGATCTGGGGGGTTGAAGCCAAGAGCAGTGGCGGGCAGACCGTCAGTAACCAGGTTGACCCACAGCAGCTGGACGGGGATCAGAGCCTCGGGGAGACCCAGAGCAGCGGTCAGGAAGATACTGTGAGAGTGAAAATAATAGATTGCAGAGGTTAGCCAGAGAAAGATGGCTTGAAATGTGGCACTTTAGGTGTGGATTAGAGTTATTAAAGCCACTCACCAGACGACCTCACCAACGTTGGAGGAGATGAGGTAGCGGATGAACTGCTTCATGTTGTTGTAGATAGCTCTGCCCTCCTCAACAGCAGCCACAATGGAAGAGAAGTTGTCGTCAGCGAGGACCATCTCAGAGGCAGACTTGGCAACGGCAGTGCCAGAGCCCATGGCGATGCCGATCTCGGCCTTCTTCAGGGCAGGGGCATCGTTCACACCATCACCAGTCTGGGTCAGGAGGAGAGGAAGTTAAACTACACTCAAACTACACACGTGTGCAAATTAACATAGAAATACTATAAACGCTGGTCGCTGAACAGCTGAAAAACATCAAGTTTCGGATGCTGCTTACCATAGCAGTAATGTCATCATAACCCTGCAGGTACTCCACGATCTTGGACTTGTGGGATGGCTCCACACGGGCGAAGCAGCAAGCTCTGCGCACAGCCTCTCCCTGCTCATGAAGGGGCAGATCGTCAAACTCACGTCCGGTGTAGGCCTTGCCATCAACATCCTGCTCCTCGGTGAAGATGCCAATACGACGGCAGATAGCAATAGCGGTTCCCTTGTTGTCACCTGAGTTATGAAGGAAAGGTTTGGTGGAGAGTCAGTGGAATATATAATATATATATATATATATATATATATATATATAAATACATTGAAGGAGTAGATGAGCATTCTTGTATTGATAATATATCCCACCCATAATACTAACCAGTGATCATGATGACACGGATTCCAGCAGCTCTGCACAGCTCAATGGAGCCAGTGACCTCCTTACGGGGGGGATCCAGCATACCCACGCAGCCAACGAAGGTCAGGTCAGTCTGAGGAGAGAAGCGTGAATGGAGTCATTAAAAGGTTTTACACATAGTCACTGTTTCATCCGCACGTCTCCATATCAAGGCGTTTAGTTCTCACCTCGTAGTCGGCGAACTTGGTGGAGTCCTCAAGGTTCATCTCGTCCATCTTCAGTGGGGTGTCACGGGTGGCCAGGGCCAGGCAACGCAGGGTGTCACGGCCGGTACCCCAGTCTCTGATCACAGCCATGATCTTCTCCTTGATGGCGTTGGTCAGGGGCACGCGGTTGGTGCCAACACGAACGTATGCGCACCTGTCAATCACACCCTCGGGGGCGCCCTGCGGAGAAAACAGGATGATTATTTTGTATTGTGGTGAATCTGTGCAGTCAAAGTGCAGATTTCTGACCAGAGAAGCAACTTGCCTTCACGAACATCTTGGCGCCACCATCGCCCTTGGTGGGAGTGCAGTACACGGACATGGACTTCCTGTCACGGGAGAACTCAAGAGTGACGTTCTTCTTCATGAGCTGCTTGATCACCTGGTGGAAAAAAGGAGATTTTATTAGAAAAGTTGTCACCTGGCCACAGAATGGCCAAAACTTTGATTCTTTAGGACAAGTAGAACTGTGGTTCATAATTAGTGTGTATTAACCAACCATGTATTAACCTTTTTTTTTTTCTTTTTTTAGCATCTTGGCTTTGATGGAAATGCAAAGGATACATTGCATACATTGCATTTGTAGGTTTTACTATTTTCTACAGATTGGGACATTTTCACATGTCTAAATTAAAAACAATTTTCCTGGTCCACTCAGGTTATTGTTGCCCACTTATGGAAAAATAGAAAAGGCATTAAAATCAATATTTTTGCTCATTATAACTTAACAGAGGCTGTAAAATGAATAAAAAATATTTTTTGTTATTTAGTTATTTCATTAAAAAAAACATTTGCATAATGCAAACGACCATTTAAATGATTAAAATTCTGAAAACAAATGAATATTTGGTCATTATGATCAGGACTAATTAAAAAAGATTATATAATTTAACTCAGCGTTGGTAAACAATATTAATATTATCAATATGTTGTATTTTTATAGCAGTTTAAGGATGGGACATTTTTGTCCTCTAAGGTAAGAAAAGGGACTTTTTTTTTTTTTTTTTAAATCTGCACAATAAACGTGTTGAAATCAATGTTAATTTTTGACATATCTATATTACTATAGAGAAAATAATTACATTTTTGTGTAAAAATCTGAGAATTTATTAATATTTGATAGTTATTATCAGGCCTGAAGTTGGTTAAAAAAAAAAAAGAAGAAGAAAAAGAAAGAAGATTAAACTCAGTGAAAGTGGAAGGTAATAATATTTAATTTGATAGAAGTTTTTTTTGACATGGACCAATTTGTCCTCTAAGGGTTAGAAAAATACTTTTGATGCACTAGAGTTAACAATCCTCAACCTGTGTGAAATGTGAGGAGGAAACTTACGGAGCAGCAGGCGTTGGCTCTCTCGATCCTGGACAGGCTCTTCACGTTGCTGTTGAACACGTTCATCTTCTCAACCAGGCAGGACAGAGCGGTCTCAGTGGCCTCACCAACCTTCTCATAGATCTTCTTAGCCTGGATAAATGGTTGGAGATGGAGAGAATTAGTTAAACTGTGGATGGTTTATGATGTTTTAATGTAATAAATACACGGCATGACTTTAAGGCTTTACCTCATTGTAGTCCAGGGAGGAGTCGTTGCACAGGGCGCAGATGGTGGCCAGCTCAACAAGTCCGTCGTATTGGCTGCAGTTGGTCTTGGAACCTCCCTGGGAACTGAAAGATAATGACACAATTAGGAATAAAGTAGATGATGGTTCATGTGCACTTTAATGTATTTTAGATACTGCATTTGAATCAAGAAAACCAACTTACACTTCGCCCTCAGGGGTGTACTTGGAGCCGGAGATATCGAAGGCATCAAGGCTCACGTGCTCGCCCTCAGCGCTCTTGATGATGAACATCTGTGGTGCGGAGGAAACAAAGAAGGATTTAATTGTGTCTGAAGTACAGTCGACGACATCATGTCATTGCGAGTGTGCTCACCCACCTTGGTCACACACATCTGGTTGGTGGTGAGGGTGCCGGTCTTGTCGGAGCAGATGACAGAGGTGCAGCCCAGGGTCTCCACAGAGGGCAGGGATCTGACAATGGCGTTCTTCTTTGCCATACGGCGGGTACCAAGGGCCAGGCAGGTGGTGATGACAGCGGGCAGACCTGGGAGACATTAGAGGAAACTGTGAGTACGATAAACAAGCGGTGGAGGAACACACACACTGACTCTGACTGTCACTTTCTGCTTTTAACGATTCGCTCTCCTCACCCTCGGGGATGGCGGCCACAGCCAGAGCGACGGCGATCTTGAAGTAGTAGACGGCACCACGGATCCATGAGCCTCCATGGACGGGGTCGTTGAAGTGGCCGATGTTGATAGCCCAGACAGCAACACAGATCAGGGAGATAACCTTGGACAGCTGCTCGCCGAACTCGTCCAGCTTGGCCTGCAGAGGGGTCTTCTCCTGCTCGGTGGCGGCCATCTGGTCACGGATCTTACCGATCTCAGTGGCGACGCCAGTGGCGACAGCAACACCGATGGCTTTGCCAGCAGCGATGTTAGTGCCCTACAGAGGAAAGAAGCAGAGAAAGATAAGATAAAGTAAGATAAGAGAACAATGCAGTTACTATACGATATATTAAGATACATTACGATACGATAACAATTTTATTGAGCCCACACTGAGGAAGCTCGCTTGTTACAGCAGCTCAACTAGGACCGGGCAATATGGACAATATATTTTACCCCGATATAGATTATATCATTTCTCGATAATGGTATATATCATGATATAGCCACATGTTTTCTTGTGATTCATCATTAAATCATCTATATAAAAAACACAATGTAAAGCATATTTTTTATATTCCTGTGTAAATTTAAAAAAGCAAAGGAAAAATGTGATTGAGTGATAAATAAAAAAATGAAACAAGATTTAAAAAAAACAGGACTAAAATACAAGTAAAATGAAACAGATATAAAAACTACATCCACCTTTAGTTTATACAGATATAAAAGGCAAAAAAAAGAAAAGGTAAAGGTAGTAATGGATTGGGGAAATGGGAGTTAAGAGAAACCGGCAGAAGCTCAAGACAGTGAAGATAAAATATTGATGTTGTTAAGGCACTCACAGAGAAAAGCATGTTCTTCTTGTCCTGGTTGACAGCTCTTGGGTCGGGAACAGCCTCAGTGTGCTTGATCACACTGACAGACTCACCTGAGAGAGGAAAAACAGAATATTAACTTAAAAAGGCCAAAGACAGGAAAGACGTTGTGGCAGATTTTATATTTTTCGACACCTCACCGGTAAGGATGGACTGGTCAACACGCAGGGTGGTGGACTTGATGCTAACAAGCCTGATGTCAGCAGGGACTTTGTCACCAACTGTTGGGAAGCAATAAAATGAATTGTTATTTCTAATAAATTGTCAAAGAATGCATCAATATTTCTTAATTACAATATAAGTAAAATAAATGCAAAAATGCACATTTTTAATAACATTTGCCCCTTCAAACTTTAAACTCCTTTTTATTTTATATGTATAACACTTTACATGAAGGTTACTGCAGTTCAAAGTGCTTCACAGATGATCGATAAACCCATAATTAGGCAGAAAAAAGGTAGGTCGTATATATTGAAAAAAAGGCAAAAGCAATTTAACAATTAGAGACATTTAGACGCAAGACAATAAAAATGATGAAAATGTTTTAAAGTCGATTTAAGAGCTATAAGAAGAGGAATAATTTTAGAACTGAGTGAAAAAAGCCTAGAATAATTACATAAAAAATGAATAAAATAAATGTAAAATAGAAATTAACAAAAAAAGAATGAAATAAAATAAGAAATTAGTAACTAAAAAATGTTTATAAACCCTTCTTATTCAAATGCCTGACTGGGTAGATGAGGATTTTTATTGCCTTTAAAATGTAAATTTCATTGAAAAAAAAAGTTTAAAAAAATGACTGTAATAGTTTTAAGTACACATCACAGCAAACTTCTCCCACCATGAAAACCTTAAGTGAAAAATAATTAAACAAATTGAACAGATTTGTGGTAGAAGTTGTTCTAAAGTCAGCGCCAAATGCTCGGAGTAACTTTCTATACTTGATCTGTTTATGTCACAATCAGACAAAAACTGACACATGCCTGGGCCAATGAGAATGGAGCACACATGGTGGGGGGAGGGGACAGCCGGCCAGAGAGGCAACAGGTGTACACTGACAAATGAACAGAAGTGGGCAGTGGCAGCGTGGGGAGAAGAGGTGTGGCAGGTGCTCGTGAGGGTATTTATACTCATGATTTTGCTTTCCTTCAGTCAGCATGTTTTCACAGCGGCGCTACTCACATTGCCTTAAAAAGACACAAGCCTTTTCCAGACACTGAATTAATGTCTGTCTTTCTTTTTCTGAACAGAAATGTCAGCAGCTCTGATCTTTGTTGTGTCTTTTCAAAGTAACTACACGGTGGAGACTATTAACCATGACAGACTGTGACTAACAGGGATAATATTCCCCTGACATGAACTGCTACAGATCAGGCTGACAGATTGGGTTCCGCTCTTTAAAAATGATGAACAATTTCTTACCAGACACCTCAACGATGTCACCGGGGACGATTTCTCTGGCCTTGATCATCTGCACACTCTTTCTGTCGGAACGGTAAACCTTGCCCATCTCAGGCTCGTACTCCTTGAGAGCCTCGATGGCATCTTCAGCGTTACGCTCCTGTGGCACACACAGACAAAAATCCACGCTTGAATGTAATCCATACTCATGTTGTCCTTGGTCTGGCACTGACAATGTCCTCTAGCAGGCTTTGAGTCATTACACACAGCAATTACACACTGTTACACACCCTACTGATGACACATGAGCAGGTCAAATCTAGTCAATAATAATAATTATTGTGCAGAGATCTATGTTTATAATCTGGGTTCAGAGATCATATTAAGGGTGATAAAATATTCTTACAGGTTGCCAAAGTCAGTTCTGTTTTCATTGAGAAGGAACGAAGCAGCTGATTTGCCACTTGGCCGGGATGTGATAACAACAATGTTCCCGTGGCCGACTGATGCCCGACAGCGGTGCCAATGACTGACTGGCGTGCTTGCAGAAGAGCATGACTTGCATAATGTGAATCAGCCATCGCCAATCTGATGCTCGTATCATATTTACCTTCTTAAATAGAAGTGAATAATATTGTTTATTTATGATTTGCTTGATATTGTAACTGCAACTTTAGAGCACTTTAAACCAACTATTCTAGTTGAGAAACTGCGTCTCTGTAGAACACGCGGCAGTAACTGGAGCCTGTTTGCTTTCTGTTATTACTGCAATAGATATGTCTTATTGCCCAACACGCTCACTGACCTGCCACACTCCAACAACGGCATTAGCGATGAGGATAAGAAGGATGACGAAGGGCTCCACGAAGGCGGTGACGGTCTCTTCACCTTCCTCGAACCAGGCCAGCACCTGAGGTCAGAGCGGGAAAAAGAGCAAATCAGTAACATGCGCTGTTCCTAAGAAACAGCACGCAAATGTGTCGCAAATGTGTAGCAAATGCGAACTATTGTGTTTATTGCACTTAAATGGATAATTAACTATGTTTATGTGAATGAAAATGTTCCTTACAACTTTGAATAATGTGCAAAGTGAATAATAAGAATGTACATACAGAGGCTTTCCATGGAATTTATGGTTTTATGTGCATTACGCATGCTGCACACAACACATAGTATATACAGGTGCATCTCAAAACATTAGAATATGATGGAAAAGTCCATTTCCAGTAGTTCAAGTCAAATAGCCCCAACCAAGTATTGAGTGCATATAGATGGACATACTTTTCAGAGGCCAACATTTCCATATTAAACATTCTTTTTAAAATTGGTCTTTTGTAATATTCAAATTTCTTTGAGACACTGAATTTTAGGTCTTTGTTAAATGTAAGCAATAATCATTATAATTAAAATAAATTAAATGAATTCTGACATGAAATGTTTCATTCTGTGTGTAATGGATCTATATAATATGTTAGTTCCACTTTTTGAATTAATTACTGACATAAATAAACTTTTCTATGATATAGTATTCATTGAGATGCACCTGTACTAACATGCAAACAATGTGGAAAAAAATCCCAAAAGTGTGATTATTTTAAAAGCTTAATTACATAAGCTAGTTTCAAAACTGAATTTACTTGGAAAATGTTTTCTTTTCAAGCATTAACATCTGTTATTTTGATAATATAACTGTATGTCATAATATGATTACATAATTGTTATTAATTTGATCTCAATGTCCCATAACTCTTTGCTCCTTCTGACTTTCGTCGGAGGCCCTTCCTTCGTTCCTTCCTTCAGACCTGACCTTTCCCGAAGGATTCAGTTTCTCTCCTCAGCTTGGGGCTTTCTTAAAATAAACCCACACCCCTCAGCCCCCCTATACTTCCCTGACCCCCATCTCTCACTGGCTCCTCAATATTCGCCTTCTAAGGCCATCATGACAGCTGCCCGAAGGGGTAAAAGCTGGGCATAGGAATTAATACACCTCCTACAAGCCCTTGCAATGTGTCTCCCTCCTCTCAAGTTGTCATCCTCAAAAATACATGGAGGGGGAGGGGGATGAGAAGTTATCAGGACAAAGTGACCCGTCAGAAATGAGCATGCTTGTTTACTGCAGGAGAGAAGTGCATTATACTTATTAAGATGGTACTCAGAAATGTAAGAGGGCCCCAGAGAGTATTGTGCTTAAAATGTAAATGTGAGATTTTGAAGAGTTTACTGTAAAAGTATGCTCCTGTACTTTTGCAGAAAAAAGTCAGGTCATGCCACGTGGTGTCGTGGAATTCGTTACTGATATTATGTCCACTACAAATCCTACGGCTGTTACTTGAGTTTAAAATGAACATGACAGGAATAACAAGGGTTTAGAATTACTGACAAGATTTTTTTTAAACTAACACTTGTTTACTTACAAAAGAAATGCAGGCAGCCAGAAGCAGGATCCTGACAAGCAAGTCCTCGAACTGCTCAACAATCAGCTCCCAGATGCTCTTACCTGAGAGAAAGAAAAGAAATAAATGGATTATTATCACAAAATATGAATGCAATTACTGAAATGTGCAAGTGTTTATTGGTGCAAACAGTATAAAAAGTGTGAATTTTGAAGAAGAATGTAGGTGTACTTTATTAAATTCAGTTTTCCATTTTTTCCTTTCTTAGAATTATGGTTAAAATGTGTCATACATTGTGAGTACAATGTCATTAGCATGTGAGCATCATGTAAAGAAAATGCTGCCTGCAGGTATTATTATTACAACCCCTTTGAGAGTATTAATGATGCTCTTCCCATCCTGGTCAGAATCAGGTGTCTGGATGTTCTTGTTCAGATTTACATATCTTGTAAATGTGGCTGGATCAACACTTACCCTCCTCAGCGGGCAGCTCTGGAGTTGGACACAAAGGTGAAGGAGGAGAAAGGTTGTGGAGACAGAAAGACAGGAAAAAGGATGGTTTGTTAAAATGAATAACACTCAGAGAAGCAACATGGCTGCCATCAAGGAACATTTTCAACAAACCTCTGGGAAAAAGTTATACTTCTTGCTATAGGGTGACAAATAACTTCCATCTTTTGAGAAATCCTTGTTTGCTTTACACATAATGCACTGTTTGTATGCCTGGAATTAAAAAGCCATTGACTCCATTGATTGAACTTCTAGGCCTAATAAGAACCTCACTGCAGTTGCTGTTCACTTCACAAATTCCTTAATTTGTCAACAAAATAAAACATTAGTTTTACGGCGGCACTGAGGCAACAGGAAAATCAGCGTGAAAACAAGAATGCTTTAAACATAATACTGTCTAATTTGTCATTCCAATGGTTATTGATTAGCAATCATAATGCAGACCATTTAGCCGTAAGCCATCTAAGGACCTCCCCTTTCTACCCGGCCTAAAATTATCCATCTCTCCTGTTAACGCCCGCCCCATATATCACCCAGGAAGCTTCTTGAGCCATCACCTGTCTCTCTCGCTCTTCAGCCATCTTCTTTGGCTATCTTTAAATAGCTCTTCAAAGCCCTCAAAGTCTCTGCTTCTCAATGTCTCTGCATTTCTACCAGCTGTTGCAACTCCTCTCTAAAAAAGGATTACATGCAAAATCTCAACCCACAGCTATCTCTAAACTCTGGCGTTGACTCAGGAAAACACCTCCAGAAGATTTCCTAAAAAAATTGTATTTTGTGGAATATGTTGCATGCAAACATTCAGATAGTTTTAGAACTTTGAGAAGTTACTCCATTAGACCACCCTAATGGCTAAACACTTTGTACGTTTTTCTGCTTTCAGTAGGCCATCCACCCCATCCCTCATGCCCGCAGTCTCACCATTGAAGCCATACTTGTCCAGGTTCTTCTTGAACTGGTCGGGAGTGAGACCGGTGTTTTCATTCACTCCAAAGTAAGTCAGGCATTCTGCCGGTACTTTTGTGTGTGAGTTCTCCATCCTTTCTGGATAGACAAGGGATTTTCCTGTCTAACCGTGCCTCTCCGCGCTCTTTTACTTCTTAGATGTTCTCAGTTTTACCCTTGTTCCACCACCCTCGCCTAGAAGTGTGGCACCCTCCAATTCAGGAGTGCTGGACTGACAGAAAGAGCGAATATCTGCATACAAGTTCAGGGTTTTATACCACCAAGGGACTCAGGATTGGTGGAAACCCCGCAGACACACGCCCCCCAGATTCCAGCATGGGAGGGCATGGTGGGGGGGTCGCGGGTGGGGCTTGAGGTGGAGCAATGGGGAGGTGAGATGGTGGACTTGGACAGGAACTGGGGAGAAGGCTTGGATTTGGAAAGGAGGTAATGCAGGAGAGTGGTGGCGAAGGGGCTTGGGGAGTGGGGGTGTTGGGGGGGTCGCACCATGGATGAAAATGAGATCTGTTTTTGGAACATGCATGGTCAGTGGAATAAGACGAAGGGAGAAGGTGAGAGAGTGAGACAGGAGATCATCCAGGGGGGAGGAGGAGGGGGGGGGGGTGCATTGAGTGACGGCTCAACTGGTTTTTGCTGAGGAAGGTCTGAGCCAGAGAGAGAAGAGTGGACAAGCGAGAGGGAGATGGTAGACGAATAGTTTAGTACAAGAGTTAGGTGGCTTTTAGATATGCAGGCACATTGACACATAAAGTGCAAAGCTCACACCAGAAACATGAACTTTGTGAACTGCACCTACTGTCATCAACACATGTGCATGGTGCTGATAATAGCACAGACACCAGACCTGGTAGTAATAAACCTAGTAAAATAAGACATAAGAATGATGAAGGTAAAGTGAGTGTGTAGTAGAGGAACGATTGCCGGGGGACAGGAATGTCAAGAGGACAGCCAGCCTGTCACACTATCGCGCCACAGAGGAAAAGCCCCGGCTGCAGATACAGGAGGATCAAGTTTTATTTCTCTTTTTTTTATGAGGAAGGGGACACAGCGGGGATATAGTGAGCGGATTAGGTTGATGCACGACAGATGATCCGGCCACAAATTGCTATTCAGTGAGGCACAATGGCCTCTTGTGGCGGACTCACAGCACTGAATTTGTGTCTGTAAAAACAATTTCAAATGAGAGTGACAGAAAAAATAGATATTTCACTTGTTGTATAGTTGGGTTTACGAGCTTGACTCTTTCCAGTTTTTAATTCTTAAATCTATATTGTATCTAAGGATTTGAGTCAAATGTTTTGCTGTCTTTTGTTTGCCTTTCTGACAACAATATATTAGTAGCACTTCATTAAATGACAATGTAGTATAATACATAACATTGAGCACAAACTGTTGATTTACTATTTGTTTTAACAGCAGTAAAAAGCCATAAACAGGCTGCGGGTGGTACAGACAAGAATTCAAGTTGCTGTTGCTGATCAATAAAGTGACAGGTGCTCCTGTAAGAACACCACTAGTCACTGCTCACCACCTTTGACAGCTACAGGGCACATTTTTGCTGCAATCTATTTATTCCTGTGTGACGTTGTTGTGCAGCGTCACAGTGACTGCAAGAATCAAAGATCAATTTGTTCTTGAGAAATAGGCTTTACTCTACTAAACTAACTTATTGGGTGTTATTGCATAACAAGTTGCATTCTCCAAAGTTTATTTTTGGTCAAACTGTTCCAGAAAAATGTCAACAGCTGTCAGTGTCAGCGATCTGGGTCATCAATAGTGCTGTACTGTATGTTGGTTAGAAAACAGCTGTTGAGGTACAATTTGTTCACCTACAGTGCGATGATCCATACAAGGACCAGTCATCACCAATAAAACATATAAAACATGTTGGTGAACCAATTCAAATTTCAGAATTTTGACAGAATAACACCAACAGCACAATTACCATGTTAGGGCATCATTAAACAGTTTGGCTGGTCCTGAAATGTTTGATAAGTTCTAAGACATTACTTACTTTACACTCTTTATTTTCATCATGTCAGTGTTTTATGGCTGCCAGACTTCAGATGTTTCCATTAATGGAGGATTTAAGTGAGTGTCAGTTATGTGTTAAGTTATGTGGAATTAAAGCAAATTATTAGTTGAACAACATTTATGTAGATACATTTTTCTTTAAAGATAATGATTTCAGTAGATTACAGTTCATTGTGTTACTTTTCACTGCTCTCATGATTCATCAGTTAGATTTCTTTACATGATTGCTGCAAGGACACGGCTCTGTTTGGTTGTTTGTGAGAATTCCATAACAAATGGGCGTATAAAATACATTATCACCCTAAAATATATATATAGGGTGATAATCAAATTTGGTTTTTCAATTTGTCTTTGAACTATGAAAAATAATGATTGTGCCACAGTTGATTTCACAATGATGCTCTATGGATTTGGATCAAATATTTTTTTGTTTATTTTTTTCACAAATGATATATATATATATATATATATATCTTCAGTAAAAAAAAATTTATTTAAAATGTTCAATAAATGCATGATGTTTCAAAGTCAATCATTGTGTTACATTGTTGACCTACATACATAGTGACCTCGATATTGTCAAGAAAAATTGTGTAGCATTAATATTAATTAAACATTTGTAAAAACATTACTTTTGTGAGGTGCCCCAATGCTGTACATAACTATAGGGCAATATTTACACTATATACATTTATTATTATTAGCCCAACAAACATGAGATCCTGCTGCTGCTCCACCAAGAATTTCTAAAATAGGAAGCTGTTTTTGTGGCAGCTTTCAAGTTTCCAATCAGCTGCTGGTGACCAACTGACCCGGCCCCCTCGCCTGCTGGTGAGGGGCAATTCCTTTCCCAAAATGTACAGAAAATGAATGCAGGATGTCGGAGGGCTGCAAACATTTAGTTTATTGCACATTTTTAGTGCTAGAAATAACATTAGTAATATTAGTAAAGCACTAATTTTCCATTCCAACTTTTAAAAACTGTGCATGCATCTAATCATATAAATATTCATATATATATATAGTGAATATATATATATATATATATATATATATAGGCTTTTTCTTTCATTTCACTGGAACTAAATTATATGAGAATAATTGGGGCGCTCATGTAACTAATGTTGACCTACAATCCACACTACAGTTCAAAAGACATCACTACACGTCATCTAAATACGTAGGTAAGTTGACCTGCAAATAAACGAAAGGGTGAATCTTATTAATTTGGCTTTGGACATGTTAAAACATTATATTCCTATTCTGTTCTGCCAGTGTTCCCATCTCTGTTTCACCCAGCCACTCTCCAGGCCTCAGCTGTTGTACCGCCGTTCTGACCTCTGAGATTTGGGGGCTGTGATAGGGGTCGGCCTGTCAGTGTCTCCCTCAGGGCAGAGCAGTGACATTTAACTCAATATCCCAGAAGGATAGGGTTTCTCCCCCGTCCCCTCCATCTTCCGCCTCAGTCTATTGCTGAAGTGTCAGTAGCCTGTGGGTGCAGGGACTACTACAGCGTAAACCCGTGCAAGCTGGGACACCCATCACCTCCAACTCCCACTGTGGCGCTAACATGCCACGCCCTCGTGCCAGGGCTGAGGGATCACCATGTGCCGCCTTAACCCACCGCGCCCTCCCTCCTCCACTTGTGAACTCTATACATGTTCCCAGTTCTGTACAAGTGTTAAGTACTGTGGCTGTGCAGCTGTACGCACGGCTATCTTATGCAACTAAGTCTGTCTCTGCTGACTTGCACGGCACAAGCAAAGTGAGAGGGACATGGCGACATTTGTCACTTTAAGACGAGGGGCCAGGGAAGACTGACATATTTCCTAAAGAAGGTTATTGTCATTAACAGCATATTCTGTGTGTTGCACATTTTAAGATGTCCAATTCATCAATATCATTAATTTGTGGGGAATAATAATAATAAATTACAATAGCCATAAACATGTTTCAATAATCTAGCACTATAAAAAATGAATTTGTCAGCAAGAAAGTGTAATTCTTATGCTAAAGTAACATTAAAATAACATTCAACAGGCTCCAAGCAATAAAGTTAAGCAGCATCATCTCAACTGCACTTGCATCCATAAACTGCAGGTTTATGACGATCTTTGCAGATGCAAATAAATAAGCTTCCCATAAAATGAAATAACATGTGGTATTGACAGTGAGGACATAATTATCACTGGGCAATAAGGCAATGGATAAAGGAGCTACGGTGTCAGTGTTAGCTGGGTACTTGTTACAGCATTAACTAATAGTAATAATAGAAGTGGCAGCTGAGTCTCTGAATCCAGAATTCCTTGCTAGATATAAATAGAGCAGGTGACACTGTGCTGCTGCGTATGGCACCACGACAGCTTTGCGGCTTTTTTATTTCAGAATGCTAGACCTTTAACTCAGGCTCCTTAAGTCTAACTTTTAACTATTGGAGGAAAATAAGATAGGATGTTGGAGCGCACATTTGACTCCACTGTGTCATCAGTATCCATGCAGCACTTTGGGCTGAAGAGTTCCAGGTTGTTCACACCATTCCACACACTTAAGGCTGTACTATATAAGCCCTGGGGGAGCTGATAGAAAAGTGAGCCTGTTGATCGAAACCTGGCTTTCATTCGACTGATGGGGTGTCATTTACTTTGCTGGCTCTGCATTTTTTAAAAGGCCGTTGTTGTAAATTTACTGGCAGATAGATAGAAATATTTTAAAATGAAGCACAGCATCATCTTAGATTCTCGAGCTTAGATTAAGATGTGACACAGAGCTGCCTTGAGTCATGAATGTACATTTCAGAGGGAATCACAATTTTTTAGCTGTAGGTAGTAATAGACTGTATTTAAAAAAGTGGAGGCAGCCACCGTGACATCACCCACTGCTTTGAAGCCTCGAGTTTGGCATTTTGACCGTTGTCACTTTGTTTTGGATTTTAGGCCAGAAATGGCAAAACAGCCGACTTAAGTGTGTCTTTGACCACATTTAGGCTTGTTTTAAATGCGTTTTGGGCGATCGGATAACAAGGAGTCAGCACTAAAAACAAGTGAAAATCAGGGTCCAAGATGCATTGTGATTGGAACGCTCAAACCACTTGCCGAGCTGGTCTAGGACACATTGGACCACATATAGTTTGTAGTGTAAACGCAAATGCATCACCAATGCAGGCCATGTGGGGGTCGTTTTGATGAGTGCCAACAGTCGTAAAGAAGGAGACTCATGAGACTCACAATGGAGACTCGTGACTGGGCCGTTTATGGGTATTGCTAGCAAGATAGCAACTAGTGATTCAAGTTGTTGTTGTTGTTATCTGACGTAATAAATGTGCATGGGGCAATGCAGTGGCGTGGGTAATAACAGCTGGACACCCCTGGAGAAACATGATACACACAGGTGTAAAGAGCGATGTGTCTCATATGTCCACTTGTGATCTGATCCGAAGGCACATCCTAAAACCAAGTGTTAACAGGGTCTTTAGTACACAGAGTGCTGAACAAGACTTATAAGACACACTATGAAAGGTAGCGACTTGTGATTCACAAGGTAGCCACGCCCTTGTCTAAAGTCTATTTCACTCAAAGGCCCTGTTCAGACTTGGCATTAACATGAATCCATCCTAGGTGATCCCAAGTGGACAGCTCTAAGTACAGGTTGTGAACACACCTGCATTGAGGATGCATTTAAGATCCTATCACTTAGACCACATTTTGGGGTGGTCTGGTATGCATACTGCCAAATTCTTTTACCAGTGTATAAACAAATGCATCCTCGGCCACATTAAGGACCTCAAGTGATATCCCACTTTGATCTGCATGGTCTTATAAAGTGTTCCCCGTGTAAATGGACAGGCAGAGAAGTGCTACACGAAAACAACAGGTGCAAGGAAGTGAGATCTGATCACTCAAGACACATGTGGAGGCGCAATCTAATGCCAGGTGTGAACAGACATACTTAGAGCTGTCCGTCTGTGAACAGAT
This sequence comes from Centropristis striata, assembly GCF_030273125.1. NCBI lineage: Eukaryota > Metazoa > Chordata > Actinopteri > Perciformes > Serranidae > Centropristis > Centropristis striata. Next base: position 13,161,991 of record NC_081537.1, read on the forward strand.
CACCCGAATTTTGGTACAAAAACTGACAAAATAAGCATCATTCTGTACTGAAGATGACTTGAAACTAGCATTTCAGACCAAGAACCCATCAGGAAAATGTTTTCTGAGGTAACAAATCAAGTGAGAAGTAGAATAATTTTCTCATAGACTTCTATAAATTCGGACTTCTTGTTGCAACCTGTGGAGTCATCCCCTGCTGGCCATTAGAAAGAATGCAGGTTTAATGCACTTCCGACCTGAGGGTTGCTGCATGTTGAAGTACTTGTAACGCAGCATACATTTTACCCTTTTTTAAAATTGAAGATATGACTGCAAATGTTTTATTGCTGTTCATATGATACATTTCATTTTACTGTTTTTACTCACCAATCAATTGTATTTGCATACGCTCCATTTTGGGAATTTTGTTTCTCATGGCCTGCATTTACCTAACTATCTAATTGGAAGATTACAGTGCAAAATTTCACCACAAATTGTCTTCATTTCATTTTTTAAAATCCTTTTAGTCACTTTTGAAGTGGCTTACCGTAGATAATTCAGAACTCTCACTCAAGACATGTTTTGATGAATAATTTCACTTTTAGGAAGTAAAAACCTCTTTGTTACGAGTGCTCTTTCTTCACCTCTGATGAACTCATCAAGCCCTGCAGAGTGTAGACCTCTCTGCGCCGTCAGCCTTACGACACATCTACTGGCACGCTCCCATCTATTAAGGGGATTATATTTCATAAGTGACAATGAGAACATACTTTGATGTTAATACTCCAACAGCCAGTTTTCTTTTTTCCAAAACACTGTTGCTTCACAGATTTAACAAGGTTTTTTTTTAACATCTGCACATGAACAAATTATTTCTTACCTTTCATAATAGCCATAGTCATAAATTAAACATCTTAGTATTTCAAGCCAGCATAGCTCTCTGAACTAGTATGTACAGTATTTGGTATCGTCTGAAAGATGTACGCTTGGAAGTATACTACATCTTCAATGTCTTGTCTATTTTGAGTACTCTTATCTAACCAAGACACTATTTAGGGGTTGATTGCTCTGACTGATGGGCACGTTGCAGCCACAAAAATGGGATTGCGCAACGTAAAATATGACCCTAAGTATGATTTTCACCCGTTTCTAACAGCACTGTATACAGTTTAACCTACACACAGCCGAGATAAGGTCACATATGAGTCCTTGAGACTCAGTGAACGACACAAAATTTGGAAACATAATCCTGAAGAAGTGCCGCAATAAGAATCTGAGACCACATAGCAAGTGACAAAATGTGACGAGCAAGGGTGACTCTTAAGTCTTCAAGTCTAATGTCCCACTATAACTGTGCACAGGATTGTACTCCTGGAGAAGAGTAAGGAAGGCAGAAGCACCCAATGTCCTACAGATATCAGTTTTTATGTGGTTTCAGCTTGACGCACAGTTACGGCCTAAATATTTACGCCTCATAAACATATTTTAGTCTGATCCACGTTATTTTGCACACAGAGGTCAAGTGAAAGAAAACAATTTCTGCTACAAGGTGAAATGGGTTCTGAATTCTTAAAAACTATTTTTCTGGATAAGAAATTACATTCTGAAGCAGTATTATGTTTAAGCACAGGAGAGGAAATTACAGCAAATCATTTGAATTTAAAAAGTTTCTGCTTTTTAAATCCAAACCCAATCCCCCCCTCAGCTGTACCCTTCACCTCTCACCTCATTGGTCGAGTAAAAGGAAGGTTTAATGATAGACAGAGCGTCTTGAGGAAGAGTGTTGATGACAGGAAGACGAATGAATGCAAAAAGAGCCAGAGAAATGCCTAAGAAAGAAACGGGATCCTTTTTTGATAAATATAGAATGAGCAACATAAAAGAGAAGTTTTCAACACAGCCACTGTGTAGCACCAGAAGGTGAAAATTACTCATATTTAGAAGGAAAAAAAAGAATTTAAATTCATAAACATATTCACTGATATAATTATGTACACAATGTTGCAACTACTGCAGCCACAATAGTATTTTTGACAGACATCCAGCACTAATGTAATCTCAGTGTTCCCTTGGGAAAATATAAAGAAATTAGCATTTTATTAACAATCTACAGTGTTTTTTGTCTCATAGTTATGTGAATCCTCTGACTCAAGGAGTGAAAGGAGTTGACCAGCACCTCCCTGTGGACAACAACTGAATATATTAAAACAATTCTGTGTAAATGAGCCTTGTGGATGGTAAAGGAAATGCAAGTAAACTACTTGACTAATCAAACTTTTGTTTGATTTCTGGTTAATTGTTAGCGTTTGTTGCTTTAAAACAGGCATGTCCAAACTATTCCACAAAGGGCCGTGTGGCTGCAGGTTTTCGTTCCAACCAAGCAGCAGGACACCAGACTTGACTCAGTTAATCAACTGATCTCAGTCTTCAGACAGTTGATTGGTCAAACTGTGTGCTTTTGCTCGGTTGAAACGAAAACCTGCAGCGACACGGCCCTTTGTGGAATAGTTTGGACATGCCTGCTTTAAAATGTCTTTATGGAGAGTAAGCTAATAGCAATTACTAAAAACTCATTGAACTAAATCTGTTTAGTCAGAGACAGTATATTAAAATCAATTTTACACAATGTAAATATAAAAATGTATTTGAGTTTAACTGAAAACATTTGGTATGAAGAACCAAAGTGTGCAATATAAAATACGGACAAAATGTTACATAAATGGTTTTAACAGCAAAATCAAGCACAAAACACACTGAACCCCCCACATAAAACATTAGCCAGTGCAGAACAGGGCAGTGAAAATAGCCTCTACCTCAGAAGGGACGATCAAACTAGCCCCAACATGGTTTTGCAGTACAGGTATCAAAATTACAGTAAGAATGTGTAAGAACTTTGATAAAATAAAAAAATAAAAGCAATCTTCCAGACAGCTTGACAGGTGAGTTAAAATTTAGTCAATTGATTTAAAAAAATATATAAAACATAATATAAAACAAAAAATTAACACTGCTTGCAACAAAAAAATATTTAAATTATGTGAATAATTAAACTCAAGATTTCCAAAGGCCAATGTGATTTCAAAATGAATCACCAGAAGAGTACACCATCTCAGAGTGTCTCTAGTTTTCTAGAATGATCACAATAGTATAATCATATGCATTAAAGGTTTAAATCAAACTATTAGTTAAGAGAAAATCTATCCATACTAAAAATATTGATATTCAGAAGTCAACCCCCTACTGCAAGGACTGGTAACCGTATATACAAACAGGTAATGGCAGGAAATTAATTGCAAATCCACTTGTTTATTTCATATCAGAAACAAGATAACAAAATAAAAATGACTAGCAGACATTGTAGCTCAGATTCTCGCTTTATTGGTCAACTTGATGAAAGACTACAAAACGAATTCACAAAAAATCTCTTTCAAGTAATCAAATCTGTACAAACCTAAACTGTATGGGTTTTTTACAGCTCTGGCTCATATGAATCTGAAGAGTCATATGCATGTGTGTGTGTGTGTGTGTGTGTATATGTATGTGTGTGTGTGTGTGTGTGTGTGTATGTGTGTGTGGGTGTGTGTGTGAGTGTGGGTAAACACGTGCTTGCTCCTCTAAGACAAGGTGACATGCTCCTTCCTGTTCAAGGATACCGAGACACCGCGCTCAGACAGGCAAGACACTGCATGCACACACGCACACACATGCACACCTGTGTTTGAGATTTTACAGTACAGAGGACAGGGAAAACAAAACACTTCCCCCCCTCCACAAGTACACACACGCCACCTGCTGGCAGGGCTTTGCTGCTAAATTCATCATGTCAGCAATCCGCCACTGTCTCCCAAACCCTGCTTTTCAGTCAAAATTACTGTACAGACAGACACTGTGGTTTCAACCTTTCCACGGGAGGAGTGGTAAGAGACGGGGGGAAAGTATAAATCTCTAATACTCTCACACAAAATGTACACGTGCACACATGATTTTAATGCTCACCGGCAGACGAGACGCGTTCGCCATCTGCGCACGCACGCACTCACTCAGACAATTCGTAACATTAAATGTTTTAAGAAGTACAGATAAAAAAGGAAAAAAGCCCTGGGTATAGGTTTGATTTCTGGCTGTTTGGTGAAAGAAAGGAGAAGAGAGGTAGAGAGGGCAGGAGGGATGGGTTGGAGGTCGAGGGCAGACTACTGGTGTCATTTCTTAGCTTTCCTGGGGGGAGTGACTGGGCGGCCAGAGCCCATGCCCCCAGTACCGTAGAACAGCTTCTTGTCTGCAGGTTTGAGAATCTGTGAAAGGCAAAGATGAGAAAACTCAGCAACGATGAACACATTGAAATTTTAAATCTTGCAAGGGTTGTCAACGTTTCCCACGTCAAAGACCCCTTAAGCTAATAAGACGGGGATTGATGATTACTATTTCATATACTGTATAAAAATGTTCTACAAATTAATCTAACTGGGCCTACAATAACATGTAAGGCCTATGGTGCCATAAACACTTTGTTATGGTGCACACAATACTAAGCTATTAAAATAATTATTAAGTATTATGCTCCACACCTGAAATTTAGGTGGCTAGCTGGCTGACTGCCAACACACATAATGGGCACATTTTTGAAAAGGAGAAGACCTGACAAACTGAACAACAGCCAAGCTGACAAAAGCTCAGCAGCAAAATATCTGAAGAACTCCCGGCCAAGAATAACACACAAGTACGAAGCAGCTTACATAAAGTATGGATTTACTGCTGCATGTAAGAACGCCTATGAGTGCACTTTATGCATTCTCTGCCTCAAAACCCTCTAAAAACAACTTCTTACTTTTATTATTTTTACACATTTGCTGTTGTATTATTTGCTGTAGTAATCTTGTAAAAGGAGGACCTTGTCCATTAGGTAATGCTACTTTGTTGCTTGGCATGGAAAATTTTGGCAACCCCTAATCTATGTTTAACAGAATCAGAATTTACTTTGTGGCATTGTAGGTGTTTTGCTTACCTGGAATGAGCACATGAGGGTCTCATCTACACTCATCATGGCTCCGGCATTGTCGAACTCACCGCAGTAGTTAGGGGCTGAGAACAGCGTCACCAGCTGCCTCTTTGCAAAGAACTCATATCCGTCCTCGACCACCTGAAAACCGATTAACGACAAGTGGTTTGTAAGGAGTGAGAGGCATTTCAAACATTTGCTTCTCACCTGTATACGACACATCAGGAACAAAAACAGAACCAGACTGTGATTCATTTACAGCATTACATAAACAAAGGGCTTATACAATACATTGCTATCACTTAAACTGCCTACCAGTTATCAGTGAAACTGGGCTGAAATCCAACTGTGCTGCAGTGGCCGTGGGGCTATCCTTGTACCTCAGCAGTTCCACCTCGCTTTTCTTCAAAATTTCAACATCAGCTGTACACACTTGTTTGATAAAAGTGCTAGCTTTGGTTTAACTACAAAAGTATTTTTGTGCAAGAGGAGGATAGGTTCACGACACAAAAATAGTGTTGATATAATAAAACCATGGAAGACGACCTGGGAACCGCCAACCTCTTTAAAAATACTCCTGAAATTGTCTCTGTTAAACTGCTGTAAGCACACTAGTCTGCTTTCCCATAACAAGATACCACAGCTCCACACCCAACTCTTGGTGGTTTAACCAAATGTGGAAAGGGGTGGCCTACCTTTTAATTTATTACACCTGTTTTATTTATCTGCACTGCCTGTCCATCCTACATCTTTAACCTAAGGGTCGAGGTTGTGCACTGACCTGATGGGCCCGACAAATGAGGTCCATGTCGTGTTTGTGGAGGAACTTTGTGACCACGTCAGCGCCAAAGGTGAAGGAGACGCCGCGGTCGTTCTCACCCCAGCCCAGGACATCCTTGTCCGGGTCAGCCCACAGCAGGTCGCAGAGAAGGCCCTGGTCAGGCACATCAGTGGGGCGCATGACCCTTCGCACCTGCTCCATAGACTGGAGGTCTGGGGACAGGCCTGGAGGAGTTCAATGTGGAAGAGTTGAGCGTTAGACAGAAGAAGAACAGTTTTTCCCCTTTATGTTCTGAAATCTGGATTTTGTTTGACACAGAAAATATGAATACAAATATTTTGATAATCCAAATATTGCATATAAAATACATGTTCTTGAATAATAATCAAACCAGTAATCAACATAAATTTTGATTCACAGGCCTTTTGATACCAAAACTACATATACTTTCATTGTGACATTGGCTCACATAATTTTTCTATTAATTTTGGCCTTTCACCTACACACAATCTGTATTTTATGTCACTGAAAACAGAGCTTTTATAAAACTCCTTCCAGTGTGAATATGCCCAGACCCCGCCTTGAGTGTCAACTATGTTTTTTGCGTTTTCATCTATACAGGTCTGTTTCTTAAAAAGTACTGCTTGTGTGTTTTCATTTGATGATTTTATACACTAAATGGTTAACCGAAAATATAATCTGCAGATTATTCACTGTAAAGATATTCTAAAATCTCAGACTAATAAATTATGATCTTCTGAAAAAAAAAAAAGATCAAACTGTCAACTGCGCATGTATTAACACATGATCAAAAAATATGGATTGGGGCTTTAACTGCAGTGTGCTCAACAGATGAAAAACAAACATACAATATCCTTTCTTTGTGTTTTGTCTTGTGTAACGTCACGTTGGAAGAGGGAGGTGGTTTTTACCCTCATGATTATCAGTGCTTGTTTACATATTTTGTGTAGTGGGACAAGACATGAGATAGCTTTGGCTGTCTGGTGGTGTCACACTGTCAGAACCCTTAGGCCAATTTATTATGCTATTTTCTGTATTAGATATAAATCTGTAATTTACATACTTCATTAATATGAACTGTGGTAAAACACATAAGTAACTGACAGAGTCAGGAGTAAAATCTGTTAAAGGTGTACATTTATATCATAACTATGTTCTACCTCTTAGCAGAACTATAGGTGTGATTAAAAATAAGAAATAACATGCTCTACAGCCATGACCACTGGCACAGGGCAGGGATATATTAATATACTTAAACAAGAAATTAAGATCCCACACAGTCCTGCAGGCCTTTGGCCATTATGTTGACAGTAACAACAGTGCAGAAGCGAGTCTGTGTGTGTGTGTGTGTGCGCGCTCTGGATAGAAGCCAATTTAACTGTTTGATGAGGATACCTCCATGGCAGCAGAAGATCTTCTCATCAACAATGGCTGCAACAGGCAAACAGTTAAAGCAGTCGGTGAAGGTCTTCCACAGCTTTATGTTGTATCGCCTCTTACCTGTGGGAGGAAACCACAATTACCTGATCACAATCTAATCTTGAGGGCAATAAAATCTCTACAGCTGCACAGATTGCACAACATTGGAAACACAATTTTTGCCCTAAACTTGACTGAGAATAGCAAAGAACAGCATGTGATTATTCAGTGCCCATACAGCTTATCATGCTCCTCAGCCTGAAGCCTGGTGTACTAAGAGGTTATCTGTGCTGTGGCTTTTGATTCTACAAATAAGTCAGTCTTGTTTTTTGACTACTCTTTACAGTACTTTCTTCTCATTTTTCTTTTTCTCATTTTTAACACTTTAATAAAATCAAAATTAACTACAGTGAATAAGCCTACAGACTTGGGCTTACATTTCTAGCAAAGGTAGATAATAGTGGTAAAATTAATGTGTGTTTGCATCTGTATGCATGCTGTTTGACTTACACTCATCATAGAAGCCATATATTCTGTTAATGGAGGCGCATTCATGGTTTCCTCTCAGCAGAAAGAAGTTTTCTGGGTATTTGATCTTGTATGCCAGCAACAGGCAAATGGTCTCCAGCGACTGCTTGCCTCTGTCTACATAGTCCCCCAGGAACAGGTAGTTGCTCTCTGGTGGAAAGCCACCATATTCAAACAGCCTCAGCAGATCATAGTACTGCCCATGAACATCACCTGGAGAGACAAACAGAATTAGAGTGGAAACAGCAATGTTGGTGTGATACCCATGCTTCCCTGCAAATTAACAGCAACACATCACAACATAGCATGCATTGTTGAAATTATTTTGTTATTCTACTGTTGTTTCGCTTGGTAAGGCAACTGAAAGAATAAGCAACCTTGCAATTAGTGTGATGATGCTGGTGATTATTACCACACTGCAAACTTGCACAGGTCCTGAAATTTGCAGACTGTCCCTTTAAACTAGCACTCTTCATTAAGTGGCATCAGCAGTATGACACAGGAGGGCAACTCCCAAGAGCCTTGAGTGCAAAACAGCACTATACTGGCAAGCCAGTTTTATCAGCTCATCCCTGTAGTTCTATAATTATGTGGCAAGGTCACAGCCATGCACTATATAACGTGAACATAAGCTCACTCATAATAGTCCAGTACTATAAGCCACAACAGCCATCCAAGAGTGTTTGTGAATTCAATGTGACCACACTTAAGAATTCCCCCGACTCTAAAGAACACAACTAAGCCTCACCACAAATCTTGAGGGGCGCCTCAAGTTCAAGCAGGATTGGCTGGCTGAGGAAGATCTCCCGGGATTTGAGGCAGAGACCACGGATTTCATTCTCTGTCAGCTGAACATTTTTGCCAGGTCTGGAGCCTTTCACTGTGAGGGGAAATGCAACAATAGTGAGAATTAGTGCACTGGAAACAAAACGCCAAAAACCTAGCAGTCTTTATTGTCCATACTCAACTGTTATTAAAAAAAAATAGCCTGCAAAACTGAAATAAAATTACAACAGAATTTTAAAGGGGAGGTAAGACCTGGGACTTTACTCCTAAAAATATTAAATATCCTCTTCATTAAAATGTACATGTTCTGAGCAAAAAAAAGGCAAATTGCCATGGACAGTTGGTACATGTTAATATGTAGTGTGTGCATGCTGTTTAGCATTTTCACCAGTCATTTGAGCAATCAAAATTACATAAAAGTTGTGGAAGAAAGAGGAGATACTTTGGATTGCACATTTTCACAATTGAAATTTGAATTCTGAGTACTCATTTGCAACCAAAAGTCAAAAATTTAAATCTGTGGTGCTCCTTTTTTCGCAGTAAGGATTTACTAAGTATTCTACCATGCCCCGAAATCCAGCCAAGGAGCAGCTTTTAGAGACAAATCCTGAAGCTGCCCCCTAAATAGTGAAAATTGGAAAGACTCATGACTTTCATAACATCCAGGGGCTTTTACTTGAATATGGGGCATTTTCTTAATTACATGCCGGAGCCCGCTCTTGAAATATAAGTTGTTTGGATGTACACAACAAGCACAACAATACTTCAGGACCACAATGGACTAACGAATATAATGCAACCTGATGAAATTCACCAAACATTTTAAATGTATTGCAATTTCCAGAGCTATATGTTGACCTTACTGACCAAAAATATTTGGTTAGCAAGTCAAGTAAATTCCACCCGAGGACGCTTAGAACGCGGTTACATTTTACGCGACGGATTTGCAGAAAAAAATATGTCCATTGCTCCAGCTACATCCTTTGTAAGCGATTATTCCAGGTCAACTACACCCACTCTCAAAATGTCTTATGTGTGGATTCTTTCTCGGACAGTAAAATATAAAAATATAAATCAAGGTTCATACACTTTGAGTGGTCAAATTCAAGCACTTTTCAAGGACTTCCAAGGTCCATTTTCAAGCTTTTCCAGGACCTTACAACGGTTGTAAGTTGCATGTTTTAGATGAGTACTTACATGCTAAAAGGGGTAATTTCACTCAACCATACCGACATCGATGGTTTTACACTGAACAACCAAAAGTACAGTTTGCTAATCTCAATATTCAATTCAGTATTTATTTTCATTGAACATGTGATTATCTATAGTCAGCTTGCAAGAGAAATACAATAAGAATTTCAAGCATTTTCAAGCACTTTATCCAAAATCCAAGTGCTTTTCAAACCTTGAAAATAAAACATTAAAATTTAAGCATTTTCAAGGATTTCAAGCATCCGCATGAATCCTAATAAATAGTTTTAAATGTATTTAATGCAGGGGAGCTTAAACAACAAAAGATGAATGTGCTGAGAGAAGGATGCTAGTGACCAAATATAACTGTTTCGTGAGCAAAAGGCGAGATGAGCTCCGGCTAACAGAGCAGAGGTGGCTATCGTTGTCTAGCCTGTTAGCTAAAATGGCTACCTCGGTGAATAAATATCGAGCGGAATACTGACTTACCTTCCAGCAGACGTTGTATAATGGAGTCGATGTTCAACTTGTCGGCTTCGGCCATGCTATTCCTCTATTTTGGTCGTTTTCTAATCACGCCTACGAATCCAATACTTAGTAAGTGTTAACTGGCTACCGAGTTACTGTTAGCTCGACTAGTTAGCGTTAATCGGCTATCGTTAGCCCGCTAGCTAGCTAACCTTGGGGCAAAACGGTAACCTCAAAATGTGAGGTTTGGTGCTGAATTGTTAAAGATGTGATGGCTGTCATGCACTTCAGAAATCCGCCCGGTCAACTGTTTTCCATTAGATGTCAGAATTAACCTTAAAGCCTTCGTATTTTCTCGTGACTACGGTATTTCTGCCGTGGCTGCTAGCACCATGCCATCGACAAAAAAAGCTAATGAACGTTAGCTCAAAGCGAGGCTGAACGGAAAAGCTCTGACCGCTCCCGCGTTCCCATTTGTCAGTTTTGCCAAGAGGCGGGGCTTGGCAGAGATATTGTTGTCCCTGATTGGCTGTTTCCAGCGTCGGTCAGCATTTGCTTATCTCAAACCACTATGTAAAAAAACACTCAAATTCACGGATATGTCTCGCTTTTTGTTTGACTTAAGTGGAAGATTTAGTCAAAGAATGCAAGATAAACCGCGTCTGTCCACATTTATTCAAGTATTTGTGTTTATGTCGCTCTGTATTTGTTGCGCAGTAAAGCGACACCCACGGAAGTGACCAAGATGGGAAGAGTTGACGGCGTATTTTGGAATGACGCAATGTCCTCGCGCCCATAGACATATATGTACTAGCGCCTGGCAACACGCACCGAATGATTCATTCTCAAGTTGAGAGATGGCTTAGCTACTCTGCTAATTGACTTTAAGATAAACATGACTCTAACTCGGATTAACGTTAACTTATCTATTATACGCTAATAATACTGTTGTTTATATCACCCAACCATCCAACCATGAAGCTGCTCAGCAAAGACATTGAAAAAGATAGTGCCGGGTGAGTGACTAGCTAATGCTAGCAGGCTAACCAGCATGCTATTTTGCAGCTGATTGTACATGTGTTAACTTAGCTGACTGTTTTGCATTCACCTGTGCCAGCGTGGCGAATTTGGGGCTTGTAGTTAGTTAATATGTAATAACACACATAGACAGGACTCGAAATATGACCATATGAGCACAGATTGTATGACTCAGACTCTGGATGTAGCTTTGAGCGTAAACAAAACTAACTAACCCCTATTGCATATTAACTTATGTACACTGTGGCAGCATGTACGCCCCTACATCATTGCACCAACTGTGTCATTGCCCCCAATAATGGCTAGACATCTTCAGCTACAAGTATATCCCTATTAAATGTTGTGGTAACCTAAACCACACTTGACTTATCACCAGCATGAATGACACCAATTCAGAAGCATGTTTATTGATCGCATGCTCTTCTTCAGCCAGGTGACTCTGATGCCAGAGGAGGCAGAGGATATGTGGCACTCCTATAACCTGCTGCAAGTGGGGGACAGCTTGAGAGCCGCCACGATCAGGTAAGCGCTAACTTCTATCATATAAAGGTGACATTTAAAGCCCTCTAGTGCACACACAAACATCTGACTTTTTTGGCCCCATGGATAAATATGTGGGCTTTGTTAGATTATTGCACTGTTGAATTGGTAATGCAGCATCTCTCTGAACCCATTTCATTTGTCAGTGTTTCATTATTCCATTAGCTGATGAGGATTAAAATCTCCTACTCTGTCACTGGATGCATTTGTATGGTATCAAGGCAAATCTACACAAGGTTTAGCATCCATCCACATTCATTTCAATTACTGCTCGAATGCTCCCAACACAAATAATGCAGCCAGCCATGCAAGTTGACTTTGTAGTAAATTGACAAATCTGAAATGGAGTTGCAACAGAAAGCTTTGTTTACACTTTACTTCTATTTTTGCAAGAATTCTGCTTTTGGAAGACACTGTTTTTGTCTCTCACTCTCTGTCTGTGTACCACCCAGTGTTACACATACAAAACTAAAGTCCCTTTCCCCTGTCCCCACAGGAAGGTGCAGACAGAGTCACCTACTGGAAGTGTAGGCAGCTCCAGAGTTCGCACTACTCTGACCATATGTGTGGAAACCATCGACTTTGACTCCCAGGCCTGCCAGCTGAGAGTAAAGGGCACTAACCTGGAGGAGAACCAGTATGTCAAGGTCTGAGATTTCTAAGCAACTTGGTAGCTGATTTCACATCACATTTATAGGTGTTTTAAATTGAAAAAGTTATATTAGTCAATATATATATACTATGACTTGATAAGCAGAATTATATTTTGAAGAGTAACATTTGCGTAATTTATTATTTTTTTCTGCACAATGATGCACACATTTTTTTACCAGAATTAGAATATTGATCAGTGATTATGTTCTTCTTATTTAATCAGATGGGGGCTTACCACACTATTGAGCTGGAGCTCAACAGGAAGTTCACTCTTGCTAAGAAGAGCTGGGACAGTGTTGTGCTGGATAGAATCGGTAAGCAGCACTGTTTACGTCTGACTGAGATTACAATTTGTTGTGTTCGGCCAGAATAGTGTTTTGTCTCATTCTTGTGCTTGATCCATTTTGAAGGGATTTTTCCAAATTTTTGAAGTGGGGTTGTATGAGGTACTTATCCATAGTCAGTGTATTATGTACAGTGGATGGCAGTTGGTACGGCCACAGTTTAGAAAAGGAGGCAGGAGTACAGGCACAGAAGCTAAGTGATGAACTGCTGTGGACGGGACAGCACCAAAACGTAATTACGGTAGCTTATACCATGCTGTCAGACAGACCTTTCCGACATGGAAATGAAGCAGTTGACAAAATCAATAATTTGACCTTGTAGAACACAGGAGCTGGTCTACTGTAGCCTCAATTGCCTTCTTACATTTGACTTCTGTAGTTTGAAGGTTTAATTTGCATTCACCAAAGTCACACAGTAACACAAACTAACTAACCGATTGAGGCAGTGGTAGACCAGCAAATCCTTCATTCTGTGAGGTGAAATACAGTTTTTTGTCAAAAGAGTCTGGTGCCATTGCAGAAAGCCTAGATGGATATACCTGCTTCAGATCCCCAAGGCAAGGAAGAGTGGCAAAAATATTCAAAATACAGCGTAAACTGTGGCTAAAATGTGTTTTGCTGCTGCTCCACTTAATTTCGATGCTGGTACTCCTCTCCAAACTGGGGTGTGCTGTTAGCCACCTCCTGTTAGTAAACATTAAATATGGATAAGTATTTCATACAACTCAACTTTAAATAATCCAAACGGTCCCTTTAAGCCCACACTTCCCACTTGTATGTCATCCAGGACTTGTAAACAGAACAGAAATCACATGGACTCACAAGTATCCTGTTTACCAGACAGAATGTCTTGGGCTTTAGCAAATGCACACTGGCATCTGTGTCCTTATACACAAAAAAATGCATGTTCGAGTAATTTCACACATTTGCTAACAGACTGCCAGCAGTTCTCTTGAAAGAGGATTAAGACATTTCAGCCATTCTTGGTTAGTTGTTTGATGAGCACCCCAGTGTGAATAACATTTTTCTCTACTGACTAAATGAACCAAACCAAAGAAACACATTTTATAGAGTTTAAACAGTATTCCATATTTAGAGAACTTTGCTTGTTTTGATGACCCCAGGTTACTTTGCACATTGAGTGTTCTGGACTGTATGTTTGGCTTTAACATAGTCACTGTAATGTTGGACAACTTTAGCATTCTGCAGAAAAGATTAAAGTGTTTCCACTCCAACAAAACACAGACCTTTGCCTCCTTTTGTCAAAGAAGTACTTGTGAACTGAGCTAATATGGTTAAACAACACTAAGAGTCCAAATGTCAGAAATTGCTCACAGATGTTGAAGAGTTGAGATCATTTTGAAGGGGCGCCTTGATAGGAATAAGCTGTTTTGACACATTTTGCCTGTTTGCAAGTTATTTAAATCTTTTTTTTCTTGAGAAATACGACAGATGTTCTCGCTTTTGTTTTACTTCTTTTTCATGCCATATATGTTAAGAGATAATTATGACTATGTTGCTTGACTGATTGCCTGACTTATTAGCTATTATCTGTTTTGACAGAAATTGCACTGAATTTGCCTTGTTAATTTATTTACATGGCCAACAAAGAGAGAGCGTTGCCATGGGAACAGAAAAGGCAGAAACAGGAGGGAAGTGACTGACAGATGGGGTTCACGCATTTGAAGGAGCAGTGGTCCATTGAGTCATTGCTGCTGTTCTTCTCACCACAGTAACTTACATTTAAGGCGAGACAGTGCAGGCAAAAACATTTTTTTATATGCACTGGTCAATTTTGAGGTTTTGGGCTATTTTTCTCACATAACATGTCTTCTTTCAGAATAGTGTAAAGTTGATCCATTTGACCCTTTAGATTTCTATTGCAGCGTGTAGTACCGCAAACAAAGTCTACATTTACATTTACATTTAGTCATTTAGCAGACGCTTTTATCCAAAGCGACTTACAGGAAGAGTAAAAGCAAACAATCAAGGTATAGTGCAATAAGAGCTATTTGTGCATCAATAAGTGCTGGTGACAATTCTTTGAGGAGTAGAATTATCGTGTGGTCTAGGAGAGAAGATGCTCTCTGAAAAGCTGGGTCTTCAGGAGTTTTTTAAAGGTAGAGAGGGACGCCCCTGCTCTGGTTGGAACTGGTAGTGTGTTCCACCAGCGGGGAACAAGAAGTGCAAAGAGTCTGGATTGCCTTGGACCAACGGGGAACAACTTTATAGGCCAGCATTAGAGATTTGAATTTAATGCGGGCTGCAACAGGTAGCCAGTGGAGCTCAGTGAGCAGCGGTATGACATGTGACCTTTTTGGCTGGTTGTAGACCAGGCGCGACGCCGTGTTCTGGCTCATCTGAATCGGTTTTATTGTGCAGGCTGGCAGGCCTGTCAGGAGGGCGTTACAGTAGTCAAGTTTTGAGTCTGAGTCTAAACCTCGTCATCACAGGCATCGTGAGAAAGCTCCAACTCTCCTGCACAATAATACAGAATTAGATTTAATATTTTGTCTTCAAATAGTTGTTTCCATTAAGAATGTATGAAATGTTCCTCAAAATTAGTTTTTTCTCATGCTCTGAACCATACATCTCAACTTCAGCTACACTCACAGACATCAAACTTAACATTTTTATTCCTAACTTTATTCTGAAGGTTTTTACAGAGAGGTTTGTCTATAAATCATTCATACCCTGATTTATTGAACATTTTGGTCCTAAAAACATGACGAACATTTCTTTTTTTATGGCTTTTGACAGTATTTTCTTATTTATGAAATGATAAAAGGGGATATCCCAATTTCCTCCTGTAAAAAATGTTGATTCTAATACATACACAAAATAAAACAATAAATTTGAAATTCGCTTTATCCAATGTTCAGATTTATGCCCTGGAGATATATGCAAGTAATGAGTTCACACCTCATATGCATATCTAAACATACAATTTCAAAAAACTTGCAATGCAAAAAAATATTGTCTTTATGTGAATAACAAACAGGGGAAGTGTCATGGTGATATCTATAAGTGGAAAAAAAAAACTATTCACCTTGCCAGTAAAACCATTTCTGGATAATGTCTTACTGTACCCACTACCTCACATTTATCTTTGTCTTGTTCCCTCTTCAGAGCAGGCATGTGATGCGACCCAGAAGGCAGATGTGGCAGCTGTCGTAATGCAGGAGGGTCTGGCCAACGTGGTGCTGGTGACCCCTGCCATGACTCTGCTCCGTGCAAAAGTGGAGGTCACCATTCCCCGCAAGAGACGGGGGAGCTGCACTCAGCACGAGAAGGTACGTCAGCTTTCTGTAACTGTCATGAGCTCAGACAGAGGATGTTAGGAGGATTATGCTAGCATGAATGAGGCGGTGGTGGACTGACTGATGTGAGAATAAATTCAGCAAGTGTAGGTAGTGTGATGGCCCCGACCAACTCTGATGATGAGACAGCCCCCTCTTTTTTGCAACACATTTTAAATTGAAGATGATCAGAAGCACTCTGAATAGAAAAATGTTGGCAGATTTACATATTGAGACACATTTAACACACACACACAGTAAGTGAATCAGAAGAAAACGTTTTAAAATTGAGCAATTCAAACATATTTAGTAAGCATATGAAACAAAAGCCTACTGGTATTTGTAATTCCATTGTACCATCTCGAAAATAATCAGTGTTAAGAAAGAGAGAGTGTGTGTATGATTTAAAAACAGGACAGTCTCTCCATATAAGGATCTGCTGTATTTGTCATGAAAGCTGACGTCAAACTCTCCGTTGCTCTGTTGCAGGCCCTGGAGAGGTTCTACGAGGCTGTGATGCAGGCGATTCTTCGCCACATCAATTTTGACGGTAGTGCTGCTGTGCAGACACTGACACACGCATACATAGACAGAATGTTCCTGTTTCTGTCACACACTTCTCCCTTTTTAATTTGTTGTTCCCACAACGTTTGCTGCTTTGCTGCAAGCCTCTCATCCAACGTGTCACGATGACATTTTTAGTGTATTGTTGCGGTTTATTGTTGCTGCTGCTGCTGGGGAAGCACTGATCGGGAAGTTCTGTGCTGATACTGATGTTCAAAATAACAATTTGGCCAATGGCCGGACAAGATACAGATGCTTTTTTGATGTTTATTCTATCTTTTGTGCCAAGGAAACAACATTCATTACATTTAAAAACAGATAGAAACATGAGCAGGGCTTTCTTTCATGTCTTGTGTTTTTTATGTTGAACACAACATTCTTGATGTTGATCATTGTTTGAGACAGTGTAATGCTCGCACAAGGCCACATTTCTTTTTTTCACTTTCAACTTTTTGTTTGTTTGTAAACAAACCACACAATTGCACAGTAGCATTTGGCTACTGCAGCAGCAGCATAAGCTAGTTGCTATTGTCCAAGTCTGAAAACACAACATTTAGTTTGTGTAATATCGAGTTAATTACTGATACTGATGTGCATCCCTATTCGCCACAAAATCTGTAACGATACATTGATCTAGATCGATATATTGATAAATCCGTGAACGATCCAAATGCATTGATGCATGTCTTTATATCGCTTTTATTTTGACAATCTCCCTGTTTTGTTTTGAGAAGTATACTGAGCACACAGAGAACTTATCTAGGTCTATGTTAATAACTGAAACATCATCACAGGCTCTTTAAGTTAACCCATGAAAAACATTTGCACTTAAATTCAATGTGGCACTTTATAGTGAACAGAAGGTCTATTTTTATTTTTTGCATTAAAAAATAATGTATTGTTTGTCATTTAAATATCTGGAAGAATTCAGGAATAAATGGTTGATATACAGTAGCACTCAAACGTTTTGGGTCACAGAAAATGTCTGTGTTGTTTTCCATGAAAATAAACTGTTTTATTCATGAAATGAGTAACAAAATGAATCGAAAATAAAGTAAAGACATTGACAAGGGTAGAAATAATCATTTTAACCTGCACAAATCTCCAACTTTACCTCTAGATACTCAACTAGCCTGAGGAAGAATCATTTGATTGCTTCTCAAATCAGCACAAAACAGTTTCAGCTGTGCTAACATAATGCTCAGGTGTTTTAATGATAAAAAAAATGACATTTCTAAATGTATATGTAACAGGTTGTGTTAAATGGGTACATTATATCATCTGATATTGATCACTGGCCCCTGAGTCGAATCGGTTGTACCGCGGCAGGCTTTGTGATATCAAATATATTGTATTGTTGTCCTACAGTCATGGAAAAAAATATTGGACCATTGTTTTCTAGCCATTTTCCATGGTTTTCTTGATAATAAGCAAAATCATTTTGAAGAAAACCATGGAAAACAGCTAGATATCAGCTCTTAAATTAAACTCTTATGAGCTATTTTTGTTGTTATCATTATATTTGTCCAAACAAATGTACCTTTAGTTGTACCAGGCATTAAAATTAACAAGAAATTGAAGAAAACAAAGGTGGTGTAATCATTTTCCCATGACTGTATGACTCGCTCTAATATCGTCTTGCGATGAAACTCGCGATTTACACCCCTAACTGAAACATTATAAAAGCTTTGATTGTGATATTTCTTCTTTGCCCTCCACTAGTGGTGAAGTGCATCCTAGTCGCCAGTCCAGGGTTTGTGAAGGATCAGTTCATCACTTACCTCTATAAAGAGGCGGTGCGACAGGACAACAAGATCCTGCTGGAGAATCGACCCAAATTCATGCTGGTCCACTCATCATCTGGTCACAAGTACTCACTGAAAGGTACGAGCGGCTGAACCCTCAGATTAAAACAATCAGATCCCATAACAAGGTGAAAACATATTGAAATGCTTGTTGTTACAGATGTTATGAGACATTTAGAGCTGGAGAAAATCAGATTCTTACTGAAAAATCAGGAGGGAAAGTTCTATAGAATTTGGCAGCTGTCTATTGGTCATTTTAACCACAACACATAGTCTGGCAAGTTTTAGAAGTGCTCTTAACCCCCACTAGAAGGAAAGAACTTTTATTTACCCTTTTTTTAAACATTTTATTTACTTTGTATTTTATTTATTTAATTTTTATTTTCTGTCTTTGCTTTTTGTTTGTTTTTTCCGAACGTATATATGTCTGGGTATATTAATATATATAAGTACAATCTTGTTTCTTAAAGTAACCCCCTTCATCTCTTTTTTTTTTTTTCATACTGAGATATATTAGTTAATATAATTTAAACGACACTTATATGTGATTGTGTACGTGTAAATGTGTATAGTGGATGTGTGACTGTTATGTTTTATGTTCAAAATGAGAAAATTAATAAAGAGAGTTGAAAAAAAAGAAAAAGAAATGCTTTTTTTTGCAGAAATCCTGTCTGACCCCGCTGTGACAAGCAGGCTTTCTGATACCAAGGTGAGTATACATTCTGTGATTTGTCCGTTTTACCTTTTAGTAAACAACTTAATAAAAATGTATTTCTGTTAAACGTTCAGGCAGCAGGAGAGGTGAAAGCCCTGGAAGACTTCTACAAGATGCTCCAGCACGAGCCTGACAGAGCCTTCTATGGGTGAGAACAGTCAAGTGACGCACAGAGTCCTCATTCCTTCACACTAATAATCAACAACCTTTGTATCTTTGCATCCTGACAGACTGGCTCATGTGGAGAAAGCCGCTGACGCCCTCGCCATCGACACCTTGTTGATAAGCGATAAGCTGTTCAGGTACGTAAAGACACATTCCTCAGGTTATATATTTTAAATCTACACTGCAGATTTGTTTTAACAGACAGAAATATTGGGTTCACCTGCGGAAATGTTTCAATTTAAATAGTTGGTAATGCTTTATAATAAGGTTCTTAATAACCATTAATTAACAAGTAATAAGGCATTGTTCTCGCTTTAGATCCGGTAGTTGCAAAAAGCATAGTTAACTTATAGTTAACTTATAATAGATGAGCAATAAAGTATATTTTAATATCAATAAGCAAACAAAATAGGATTAATAAAGGCATGGCAAAGATATAACAGGTGGGTCATGGGTGTTTGTAATGCCATTATTAACACTTATATAAGCTTATAAACACACAATGTTAATAAGCATCTTGTAAGGACTTAAAAGGGCCTTATTACTTGTTAATTAATGGTTATTACAAGGACCGTAATATAAAGCGTTACCGAATAGTTTTCTTCCGGATTGTTTAATTTCTATACAATTAAAAAAACATGCCTTTGGAATCATTTAAATATACATGAAAATTTCACACTCTTTATTGTCTGTAAACTTTGAGCGATGTTAATCAAATTTGCTCTGTGTGACAATGTTTTGTGTCGTCGTGTGCACGTCCAGACATCAGGACGTCGCCACGAGGAGTCGATACGTCCGCTTGGTGGACAACGTGAGAGACAACGGCGCTGGCAATGTCAGGTACCAGTTATCTCTTAAAAACGACTTTAAAATTCACCAAGAGCTGTCAGAATATCATTTTCCAAGAACCCAGCTGAAGCATTGTCTCTTTTTTTCCGCACAGAATTTTCTCAAGCCTTCACGTCTCTGGTGAACGTAAGTTATAATTATCCATAATATAACTGGCAAAAATACAAGAACCCACGCATCGGCCTACAATGGGGAAAATAGTCGAATTTTGTGGAATACAGTGATCAAATCTCACTAATTTTATTCAGAATGAAATGCTGACATTACAGAATGCATGGTTTTATACCACAATTGCAGTGAGATTAAAAAATGTGGTTTGAATGGAGGTCTATGAGGCATTTTTGTCCATGAAGGTCACCAGAGGGAGTATCTGCCACTACATAGAAAATGCTAGTGCAATCAAATCAATTTTGTTGCTAATCTTTACATATCCAAGACTCTAATCACCACCAAAACCCCAGCTCCCTACTATTAATTATATGGAAAATAATTCATTTTTTGTGTGTGTCTTTTAGAAGAAAATTATGAAATAATTAAAATATATAAACTGGCATATAAAGGGTTAACATTCTGAAAATTATTGAATGTTTGGTAGCTGTGAACAAGTCTGAAGTTGTTTAAGAGATTTATGGGTGGAAAGCTGAAAAAAATATTGATATATGGTGATTTAAAAGCAGTTTTTGTGTGCATGGACATTTTTGTCCTCAAAGGTCAGGAGAGGGTGGTAAATTTGAGGAGGGCATAAGGGTTAATATATTGTTATGAGGTTTTCATTTTTAAAAAAGTCTAATCACTTTAAATTTATCATGATTTTATGTTTAATCTTAACCTGAAAAGTAACTAAATATGGCAGCTAAATTCAGTGAAGTAGAAGTATAAAAGTACATAAGATGGAAATACTTAGTTACATTCCACCACTACATGTACAGCCATGGAAAAAAATATTAGACCACCCTTGTTTTCTTCAGTTTGTTACTTTTAATAGCTGGTACAACTACACATGGTACATTTGTTTGGACAAAAAAAATAATAATAATAATTTAAGGGCTGATATCCAGACATTTTCCATGGTTTTCTTGATAATAACAAATCATTATTACAATAAAGTGAAGAAAACAAGGGTGGTCTAATATTTTTTTTCCATGACTGTACAACTCATACAAGTACTTGAGTAAATGTACTTAATTACATTTCACCACTGCATGTATGTCGATCAAGGCCTGACTCTCTCTTAATTGATGACATCCAGTTAGGCGTCATCAGTCTGACGTTCTGGCTGCATCACTTGTTGATTTATCCTTGACTGTCTCCGCAGAACTGACTCAGCTGAGCGGAGTGGCTGCCATCTTGCGGTTTCCCATCGCCGACCTATCAGAGGCCGAGGACGACAGCAGCTCAGACGAGGACTGATCCACAGAAACGGAGCAGAGAGCTCTTATTGGGAGAAAACAAGAGGAGGGTCGTCCAGCGCTGCAGATAACACAACATGCATTGACTGGGTGTGTTATAAAACAATAAAGCTGCTGTATATTCCACCTCTGCAACATCCACACCTCTCTCCAGGCTTATCGACACACCTGTTTTCTTCAAGACGCCATAATTTCAATTAATTGTATGCAGCTTTTGGTTTGAGGGTGACGGTGTGTTAAAAAATGCCAATGAAAAAGAAATGTAAGATTTGTTGGCAAGTCCAAATGGAAACAGGTAAAATATTGAGTGACATTTAGCAATACAAGTGATTTTTCTTTCCACATGTATATACAATATATCTCTCTTGCAATTAAATGACAGAAGCATTCAACCACTTGCGTTTTTCCCCAGTTTGTTACACTCTCCTTTCAATGAAATACACAATGGAGAAAAGATGTAAAAATATATAATTTATTAAATACATTTTCCATTTAAAAACTATTTTGGTTATGGGCAATACAGCCCAAAACTACTGCATTTAAACAAACTAAAAATCAAGTATGCTCAGGATTTTTAATTCGATATATTGTTATTTCAGTTCCACAGTTACAACACTGTAAGTTCCTCTTATTCTGCTGCGACCAAATGTCAAATTGCAAACTTCCCTTGTAAAGGATTTCAGCTGTGACTAAAGACTAAGTGCATAAAAGTGCATTGAAACAACTCTTCTCTTTATACTTTACTGCTTCATCGAGTCCTAAATCTTTCTATCAGCCTCGAGTGTAAGCAGGTGTACTTTATATACTTTGTATCACTCGGTGGGACACTGGAAGCTCTTTATCCACTCTAAATCCTCCAGAGTGCCCCAGTGCAGGTAGATGATTGAGCAGATAACCATGACGTGCATTATCTGGTGGCTGTTACCCCAGTTGTCAAAGCGGCCGGGGACGAAGCGCTCGGGGATCTGGATGATGTTGACCACCCCGCCCACTACAGCCAGAGAGTCCATGGTGACAAAGAGACGCAGGGAGTTTGGGCTGCCCACCCCGCTACCGTACACCCGGAACAGGAAGAGGCAGAAGCGGAACAGGGCCTGCCAGATGAAAGCTTGCAGCCGCAGGATGTTGGTACGGGCCGTGGTGGCGCAGTAGATGCCGTAGGCCGAGAGGAGGATGTAGGCCAGCAGGGCCGCATGCTGCACGGTCGGGTAGCACAGAAGGGTGATGTAGATGATGGGAAGTGCACCTGGTGACAGGAGGGAAGATAAACAAGTGGCAGACAATGAGGCTTTATATTAAGGCCCTTGTTATAACCATTAATTAACAAGTAATAAGGCCCTTGTAAGTCCTTACAACATGCTTATTAACATTATTGTGTGTTTATAAGGTTAAGTCATGGTCACCTAACATATATATTTAAAAAAAAAAAACCTCTTATTCTTTTCTTTTATTCTTTAACATATAGCACTCCTTTAGCAATGACAGTTAGCTCTTAGAGTTATGTACTTACTTGATTCCTATGGTCTGTGTCTAGTACCTTCAGGTTGAATGCACTTATTGTAAGTAGCTTTGGATAAAAGCGTCTGCTAAATGACATGTAATGTAATATAAGCTTATATAAGTGTTAATAATGGCATTACAAACACCCATGACCCACCCATTATGTCTTTGCCATGCCTTTATTAATCTTATTTTGTTTGCTTATTGATATTAAAATATACTTTATTGCTCATCTATTATAAGTTAACTATAAGTTAACTATGCTTTTTGCAACTACCGGATCTAAAGCGAGAACAATGCCTTATTACTTGTTAATTAATGGTTATTAAGGACCTTATTATAAAGCATTACCGACAATGGGAAAATGGTTAAATTTGGTGGAATTCAGTGAAAATGTCAAATATTACTAATTTTATTCCAAATGAAATGGTTTTATACCATAATGGCAGTGAGATTCAAAAATGTGGTTTGAATGGAAGTCTATGAGGCATTTTTGGTCATGAGGTTGTCCAGAGGGAGTATCTGGCACTACATATAAAAATACTAATGCAATTAAATCAATTTTGTTGCTAATCTTTGGCATATCCAAGACTAATCACCACCGAAGCCCCAACAGCCCCACTATTAGTTGTATGGAAAATAATTACTTTTTTGTGTTTTTTTTGGAAGAAATGTAAATAAGTCAGATGCTACTGGCTTGGTTATTGTCACAGTTATTAAAGGTTCAGACTAGAGACTTGGACTAGAGATATGAAGACTTTTTGGAGTTCATTATTATGAGACATTACTGAGCTATGACTCCATGAAAAAATGTTCAAATCGACAATCACAGGACGGACAGTTGGTGGACAATGAGGGGATGTTTGCTGAATTTGACAAAAAGTGTTCAACAAAAGTACCAGAGGCCTAAAATTGACATATTTTGAGAAAACTTATTGTACATGGGTCATTGCCGCAGGAAAAAAAACACAAATTTAAACAACTTTTTGACACAAATTTACCCAAATCAGGAAAATCATTTTTTAAAGTAAGCTGACATAGTTGCAACTCATCATAGTCAAGCTTGATGGCTGGAAAGAGGTCACTTAAGAGATCTGACAGAAAATAATTTTCGTGGTCTGCATTTAAAGGATGAGAACAATCAGAATTTTCTTACTAAAATGAGATAATTTGAATATGCCTCAAAAGACTTTAAAACACAAGTGTGACAGTTAATTCTTCACATTGAAAACAGTATTCTGACATAATTTAATCTAAATGCCATTTACTTTGTTTTTTGGTGCTTTTAATTGCATCTGACATTCTTTATAAAAATCTGAGCACCTGATGAAGACTGTCAGATGTGCTTTAAAGCTCCAGAAAAAGCCAGAGAGTGAAATGTGATGTGAATGTAATTTGCCAAACTTGAAAACAGCTCTGACTGATTTAATTCACTCATTGCAGAGATCTAAAGAATTCAGCCCCTTACCCAGAGTGTTCACGAGGCAGACTCCAAACATGTCCAGGGAGAGCAGCGTGTCGTACACATGTTCTCCTCCCACATGGTTCATGAACACATGGTAGACCACGGAGCCCACGGTGGGGCAGAGGCAGGCCAGGTAGTGGACTACACAGATCCAGATACTATCCACCTCCATCCAGGGGATACTGAAGGGCAGCAGCACCAAGAAAAGGAAAAAAGGGACACCTGATGAGAAGATGAGGAGTTGAAAGAGATGAAGAAATTAGATTAAAAAGTTTTAAAAATATGAGTGAGCCATTTAGTTAAAATAATTTCTATTAAGTATTGTTATAGTAGACAGAAATGTATTCAGTAAGTTCAAAAGATATGCTGTTATAAAATACTTTATATTATTATTTTCCATTTTCACTGAGCTAAATCTGTTAACCCACTTTAGTCTTGACCAAAACTACCAAATAATCCTTCTTTTTCTGAACTTTAACCATTTAAATAGACGTTTGTTTACATAATTTACAGTCACAGTCTGATGTATTAATGATGTGATGCACAGCAGAGCTCCATAATACAGCAGCAATAATCCTAGTGGAAACCAAGAAAAGTACATGTATGTATGCGTGTAAAATGGTACACTCTGGTAGAAAAAAAAACTACAATTTTGAAGGCATGGCTGCATGCATTCTATTATATTAGGCTTTCAAACATTGTCATTTTAATGGGTTTTAATGGTGATTTTTTTGTCTTTAGGGGTCAGAGTGTTTGTATTTTGGATACACAGTTTATTAAAGACTTTTGAACTTACTTGAATAAAATTAAAAATACAAAATACAAATGCAAAAAATCTAACAGTGTGAGAGCACTTCTCCTGTTTGTTTATTTACCAGGAACTAAGTGAAAGCTTTGACTGTTTGCTGCATACATAGAGAAACATAAGCAACGCTCTGAAGGTAATGCTCTTGACTTACCCTTACTAAGGGTGTTAGACTTAATGAACTTATGGGATAGACAAGGAGAAAATGGAGCATGAGAATGTTGCTTCAGAAGTTCAAGGTTGTGTGGACTTTAGGTCATGCAGTTAATTTTCTGTTTTTGCTCATATTTGCACAACTTAAGTCAGGTTTAAATTTAGAAGTCTTACATAAAAAGCACACATTTAAAAAAATATATGTTAACACACTGCAACTGCTCACAATCTATGCAAAGGTTTATAACTCCCAGATGATTTGCATATTTTTTTATACAAGTACATCAGAGCATTTACAGCTGAAACGTGTCAGCTGACCACACCCCTTTAAAGACCTTGTTAACAGAAGGATATTTCCAGGCCAGGGATTCCCAAGGCAGATTAAAGCTAATACCCCATATCCTCATTACACACCATCGTCAAGTATGCTTGTAACTGGCCATAAGTGAGAGTAGTGGACTTCTGTGACCCGTTATTTTCTGCACCACCCGTATGAGTTATACGGTGAAAAAACATTTGCTCTGTATTCTGCTGCAAAGATATATTCTAATGGGATGATTCAGGTGCAACTAAAACACTTTGACATTGTTATTTTTAGTCCAAGTTGATAAGTACTTTTTAATTTAAGTGAAAGGCAATGCACAATAATGTTTCGGACTCACCATGGGTGTAAATGTTCCCCAGCTCATTGTGCATGTAGAAGAGGCTCCTGAGACATTCCTGAACCGTGGACACCGGCCGGTAACCCGTCAGGACATACTTGTTAAACTGAAGGTGTTCAGGTGTCTTTGCAAAGTCCAACAGCCGCGGTGCTTTGTAAAGCACCATCACGACCTCCTGCAGCCGATGCCCTCACATTTAGTTGACAGCACAGGTTTCCTCACCATCTACATCCTACACAAGGCCACACTCAGGACTCTGAGGCACGGTCATCACCGCGACAAGGTGGAAGTTCTGCTACTTGAAATCCATCATTGGACAGGTGTAATTCCAAGAAAGCAACCTGTTGAGCGAACCAAGTGGCATGCTTTCACTAGGGCCAATCAGCAGAGGGCTCTTATCCCTAAGCTGGGGTAATCCCCACAAAAAGCCATGTGCACTGCTGCAGCTGCTCCTTGTCATGGCTCATAACCGGCTCACACCTCAACTATGCACATTATGCATTTCCCTTATTGTAAACTGCACACATGTTCCTATTCCCCATCTGTGTTGCATTGAGGACGATCAGGGCATTGCAATGCTTTAATGACGGGTTAATGCACAGGCCCTGATCATTCCTTTGGCATGTGCATTTAAACTTAGTCATGGAAAAAAATTATTAGACCCTTGTTTGCTTTAATTTCTTGGTCATTGTAATGCCTTGTACAACTAAAGGTTCATTTGTTTGGACAAATATAAAGATGATTTTGGTTATTATCAAGAAAACCATGGAAAATGGCTAGATATCAGCTCTTAAATTAAACTCTAATGAGCTATTTTTGTTATCGTTATATTATGTCCAAACAAATGTACCTTTAGTTGTTCCAGGCATTAAAATGAACAAGAAATTGAAGAAAACAATGGTGTAATAATTTTCTTCATGACTGTATTTTACTTTACCTATGCTGTAGCACACTAAATGTATAGAAACACACATACAAATGAGTGATCTCAATTGTTGTTCATTGATGGTTTTATTTAATCAAATTCTGTACAATAATCAGATGTTTGCGACAAGTAGTAAAAAAAACAACCCTCCCATGCAAAATAAATTAGACTGAATAACGTTTTACAGTTGTTTTTTTATAGTTGATAATATCAGGAAAACTGTCGGTATGCAGCAGACTAACTTCATTTTCTCCAGCATAAACATTTCTGCATGTACAGTAAGCAGTAAGTGCAGCACAAAAAGGATGCAGGGTGCATAAAAATATACAAAAACAGAAAGTCTAACATCTCAAAGTGTTTAAATGCTGTTTTATCTCTACAAACAAACACACAAATACCTGGACTATTCGACAGACAGAGGACAATAAAAATAATATACAATTAGGAAACATTTAAAAATAATATACAACGGCAGAAAAACATTATACTTGTCGTTGTCAGCAGGCTTAACCTGTGTGGAGAAAGATGAGTGGGATGGTTTTACAGTCGTCAGCAAACAAAGATTGAAAATCCATTAATTTGAATTTATTCTTACCTTGATAGCCACCGTTTCCAAAGAAGCCGTTCAAATCATATTTGTTGTTCTTTGCTCCTGAAGACAAAGAGAAAAAACTTTCATTCAAATTGTTATACAGACGTTTTAAAATTACTTTTATTTCTTTAAATTACTTATACTGATAATGTTTTTTTAAAGCCTGTACCTGGATTTTAATGTTTGGCATTGTGAACTTACAACGAATAGTTTGACATTTGGAAAAATATAGTATTCCCTTTCTGCCTGAGAGTTCAATGAGAAGACTGATATCAATTTCATTTCTCTCTGTAAAAGATATGGCTTCAAGAGCATAAAGACAGGAAACAGGAAAACAGGCACCTTGGCACTGAACGTAACAATCAGTTACAAATTTCTGGCTGATTTGTTTTGAATATTTGGCTAATTTTCATTACATTTGAGACAGAAATGAATCTAAACCTACATATATTTAATCATTAATACCATGTCTTAATTTAACCCTCCTGTTAGGTTTGTTTTTTCAGGAACAGCAATAACTCTAGGCATGTGTATTTATCCAAAAGTGTCAGAAAATAAAAAAACCCAATAAACATTGTTTACATTTCATTAATAATTCCATTACTAACTATTTCAATCAATATTTAGTGTCCTTTACCTCTCACAGATCATCGTTCAATGAGGATAAATTTACTTGTTTTTCTTTAAAAATGCATGTTAAAACTTTTTTTAATGTACATTGGAAAGACCTACATATAAAATACAATGGTTTTACATGACATTGATTTAAAAAAAAAAAAAAGTATAACATTTTTCTTTTTATGAAAAAAATACTTTAACATTTATTTTTAAGCTTTGAAATGGATCAATTTAACCGGCAACATAACAGGAGGGTTAAAAAAGTTATTTGGAATCTAAATATTTACTTTAAATATATAAATTCTAAATCTAGGTGTTCAGAAGAAATGCATATAACTGCTTCTATTGTTTTTCCAACCTACTTAAGATGAAACCACACTCTTTCCATGTGATGAAAATCTACTTTAGTGAGTGTAGTAAGTTGCTGTTTTGGCCTTTGACCACTCCCCGACTTGCCTTGTGGATGAAAATGCAGTTTGAGATGCTGCTGAATGTGTATCTGACGGGGCATCTGCTGCTGGGGAACCAGATCGTCGGATTGCTCGGGTGCCTGGGACACACCGTGCATCTCAGTGGCGGGAGCGGAGTCAACAGGGAGGCCGTCAGCGCCTGCAGGGTCGGGCAGGTCCTCAACATCTCCTCCAGGCAGCACATCAGGTGTTAAGGACTCAACAGGCAGGTAGGAGGGGACGGAGGGGTAGAGCAGGGTGGGGCTGGGAGTGGGAGCTGCAGGGAATGCAACAACTAGGGAGGGAGGGACAGGAAAGACAGATGCATTGCTGTAAATTAAGATTTCAATGTTGCCTTTATTGCACCATGTATGCAACTGATTTCTTAGTTTTACCTTCTGGTTGCACTTGTCCATTTATATAGCCCACATCTTCTGAAAGAGACAAATAGTTAATAGTAGTAATAATGACAATAATAACTATATTTATATAGCACCTTTTAAAAACAGCAGTTTACAAAGTTTTTTTGACAGAGAGCAGTTAATTACACAGTGAATGATGCCATCAAGCTAAAAACAATTCTTACATTAAAAAAATAATAAAAGACAGAGCAGGAACAATCACAAGACATTCTCAGATACGCAGAAAATAAAAGGAAAAAGGAGTTAAAAAGTAAAAAGTGAAGTAGTAGAAAGAACAATAATAGAAAGAATTACATAAACACAAGTCTATAAAAGTGGGTTTTAAGTGATTTAAAAGAGTTAAATCATTGGCTGTATGTGGTGAATCCAAAGGGGACCATCATGCAGAAATACGCCACTATATTCTTACCGTATCTATCAATGGACATCCCGTCACCTTCCACTGCAGCTGCCGGTGTTGGTACCTCTCCCTTCACTAACAGGTCAGGAGAAAATAAACAGATAAGTGACCTGCAGAATATTTGAGCTGTGAATGTCTCAAAAAAGAAACCTGTTTCCCTGACGCACCGAAAGACTTTCCAGCTGAATCTGGCTCGAGAGGCAGAGGCTCGTAAGGTAAATCAGCTGTATCTGTTCAAGACAAGAAAAGATATAAATGTGAAGTTTATTTTTTACATTTCTAACTCAATTATAATGATAACAACAAAAATAGCTCATAAGAATTTAATTTAAGAGCTGATATCTAGTCATTTTCCATGTTTTTTTTATGTTTTTTGAAAACCATGGAAAATGTCTAGATATCAGCTTTTAAATTAAACTCTTATGAGCCATTTTTGTTATTATATTTGTCCAAACAAATGTACCTTTAGTTGTACCAGGCATTAAAATGAACAAGAATTTGAAGAAAACAAGGGTGGTCTAAAAAAATTTTTCCATGACTTTATGTAGCAATAATGACAAAATACCGTATTCTCCAGCTGATCTGCCTTCAGCTGCAGATTCAAGTGGCTGTGGCTGGTATTGTCCCTGGTTACCTGTAGGGAGATTGATGTGAAGTTATTTAGTAAAAATGTTTAAATTGATTGGTAAAATGAAAATAACAGGTATAAGGATATACAGTACCATATTTTCCGAAAGATTTTGCTTCACTTCCAAACCCAAGAGCTTGAGGTGCATAAGGAGTTTCACCGCCACCTTATCAGAGGGCAGACACACACAGATAACAGTTCACACCAAACAAATGGACAAACATGTGAGAATTAGAAGGCAGCTGTCATGTTTGCTGAATCTCACCGTATTTGCCTGTTAATTTCCCATTCTGCCCCAGTCCAAGAGGTTCAGGCTGATATTGTGACCCGCCTGAAAGAAAATATATGATTAAATAAATTAACAAAATCAAATACCAAATGTATACATGCTGTAAACGGTGGCTTGAGTACAGTGGTGGAATGTAACTAAGTAAATTGTACTTAAGTACAATTTTGAAGCACTTGTACACTTTACTTGAGTATTTCCAAATATGTAACTTTATACTTCTACTCCACTACATTTTGAGTCTCATATTGTACTTTACATATTGTACTGTACCACTACATTTAACTGGCTGCTTTTCAGGTCAAGATTTAACATAAAAACATGAACAATTTAACATGTTTAGAATTTTAAAGAATTAAACCTCATAACGGTATATATATATATATATATATATATATATATATATATATATATATATATATATATATATATATATATATATATATATATATATATGACAATCTGAGTGGGTCCGTTCTGCATAACGAGTACTTTTACTTTTGATACGTTAAAAAGTATTGAAAATGTACTTAAACTAGCTGGCCTGGGGTTTCATGGCTCTGACTATATTTATATTATCTCATAATTCACATCTAATTTAATCTAGAAAAGAAAGGTTATTTTGGGAAATATACTTTTTTGCTTTCTTGCAGAGAGTTATGAGGAGACTAATACTACTTTCATCTGTGTGCTAAATATGAAGCTAATGGCATCAGCTTATGTTGACATAAAGACAGATTGCTGTGCAAAAGGAAGTTTACTATTATAAGCATTTCCTAACATTGCAACAAACTTTTACCATATTTTCCAGCAGATTTGGCTTCAGGGGTTAGTCCAGCTGGTTGAGCTTCATAAGGCATTCTTCCATAACCTGTAGACAAGATGCAGAAACAGAGGAAGAAGAGAAGGAATGAAATATTAAAGGTGTGAAGTGAGTGTCACAAGCAAATCTCAATAGAGATATCAAAGCTGATTATTTACCATATTTGCCGGCTATATTTCCATTACTGCCGAGACCAAGAAGCTGCCCACCATTGGGAAACCCACCATATCCTGATCAGAGATGGAGGGAAAACAGTAAGAAATGATCACATGATGTCTCAAATGAATACTTAAAGAAGCCTTTTCACAGTCAAATGTAGAATACGTTGTAGAATTCAATTTCATCAGTGTGTACATAACTGGAACGGCTACTACAGAGAAAAATCAACTATTAGCCACAACAAAACAAAACCCTCTTTCCGCCAAGTCACACTGACCATATTGTGCAGGAGCAGGATCCCCTCCCAAGCTGGCACCAAGACCACCTGCAAGTATATTAGTTAATATAATCATGAATATCTCTTTAGGGAGATTCCTTTGTAGTTAATTGTATGGAACATGGTATTAATATGTTCTGTTTAGCTGGTTTGCTTCCCATTTTGAGACAAACACTTAAAAGCTAATGCTAAAAAAGCTAATGCACTTTATTTTGAAATGCAACAGATGACTCACCATATTTTCCAGATGATTTTCCATCACCAGCAGGCCCATAGGGGCTCCCACCATAACCTGGATAAGTTTAAGAAAACAGAGTCATTAGACTGACCATGCTTTTATTGATTCCCCAAACTACAAGTGAAATAAAGCATGCAATTATAACATGTAGACATACCATAGTTCCCTGCTCCATTAGTCCCTGTGCTGAGGGGTTGTCCACCAAATTGCAAACCACCAATGCCTGAATTTGAGCAGTGAGCAGTAATGTTGGTTGGCACATGAACAATGAGCAAATTTATATACGAGTCCTAGAAATGGAAGTTCAATTTCTGCCAGTGGGATAGAAAAAATTATCCTCTAAGATCCTATATAATGAGATACTTTCTCAAAATAATGACTGAATATCTGCAAATAATGCAGAAGGACTTTGTATCTTTTCAGAGTATTTTCTCATAGTTTTGCGATATTAAGTAATTATTTAAAGTCATTTTTTTATTTTTTAATAATAACCTCAAGGCTATTTAATCTTATTTTCTTCTTTTAATGGTGACATTTAGCTTCCATATTCTGCACATCAAGGCGCTATGCACTCATTAAGCTCTAAATAAAACTCCCTTTTCCATCCCAGGCTTAATAATAGTGAAATGATGGACTGTGACCATTGAGCACTCACCGTACTTGGTGTTTGATTTCTCTGCTCCTGTTCCCAAAGTCTGACCGCCAAAAGGCAAGCCACCCATTCCTGTAACATTGGAGAAGTTCTTAAGTTGATGTGCTGTACAGACGTGTGCTTTTTCTCACAGATTTCTGTTGTGATAAAAAAAAAATAATAATAATAATTTAAAGAAATAAAGTTATACATACCACCATACATACTGCCCAGTTTTCCGTTTGGACCAAGGCCGGCAGACTGAGGCTCAAACTGGCTCATTCCTGCACGAGACCACAGGAAATGTTTGTGTGTCGGATCTTTTACAATTTTACACTTCCAGATTAATATACATTTCAGAAATCAGTAATCAGATAACTGAATTGACCTACAAACCCGGACTTGAGCGATTGAGTTCACATGAAAATCAATATTTCTTTATTTTATGATGCCATGTCTCACCATTTAGTCCAGCAGCAGGAACCATTGGGGCTCCATTGTAAGGCATCTGTTTGGCACCACCTGTAAAATCAGTGCACAATAATGGATTTTATGCCATTTGTATTGGCTTATTTCTATGTCTGTGGGAAAAAGTAGGTTCTGCTGTGTTTATTTATAACCGCAGAGGCCTTGAGCAAACAATTTACAAGCTTTAACTTTCATATTCATTATTAGTCAGTGGGTTTTATTCCATTGTCCATTGTATGTTGTACATTATAAGTATTCTATTTTCATCTTATTTTTACTATTGCAAAAGTAATTTATGCTGGATTTCTTGTGTAAGATGCTTTACAAATACAGCTTATTATTAATGTTATTGTTTTCACAGTTTCACTGCCCATGCTTTGTGTTGGGTTTTATGTAACCTATGTATCATATTTATCTTTAACTGTATCCTCACTTGCCACCCATATCGTACCTGACTTTCCATTAGCAGTGGGAACACCTTGGCCAAGACCTGTAAAAACAAGGGAAATGAGATAAGATAAGACATGAATACATTCATCCCGCAGTGGGGAATCTTAGTTGTCACAGCAGCTCAAGGTACAGGCACATAGATAAATAGTAGTAACTTTTACTTTTAGTTTACTAGTAATACTAGTAAATGCTTACTTTTGCTAATAATTAACATAAAATGAAATAAAGAAAATGTAATATGATTGTACTTACTTGCATAATCAGGTTGTACACCAGCACTGTAGCCATTTCCATAACCTGCCAAAAAAAAAAGTAATAATAATTTACCTTTGTGCTCTGAACCTAGACTAGTATGCTGAGGCTAATGGCATGCAGTAACAACTACAGGAATATAAATCAATTTATAGTATTTTATATTAATTTATGGATTCAGTTCCCATCTGACTTTGACTTGCCTGCTTGACCCAGACCTGCAATTCCTGAATATAATTGCAAAATATAACTAAAACCATCATCAGGCCTAACTTATCTTTAGCATACAAGTTGAATTACATTTTTTAAGATCATCCTTTGCAAATGTACCTCCATATGGATTCCCATTTCCATATCCAGCTCCGAGGTACGCTCCTTGTCCATAAACTGAGAGCACACAGATCTATCATCAAAAACACATTTTTGAATTATAATGATTCCTTATGAAAGAAACACTCACCAGGTTGCTGAGGTTTGCCTGCATAAGGATATCCCAGGCCTGCTGCACACAGAAAAACAAAAATAGTGAATGATAAAACCTGGAAAATATCAATAATCACTATAAGTTAATATTGAAAGTAAATATTACCAGCTCCATATCCATTGCTTAGTCCAGGGACACCATAGCCTCCTGCTCCATAACCTTTGGATATAAAAAACAAAACTTAATTGAGACATTTTTAAACGTTTGAAACGTTTTTACCTACAGATATACTGATAAACATCAATAGATTGATCTAGATATAGATTTTACTTTATGGATTTAAAACCTTTGCAGTCTCCTCACCTGGTTTGTTTGCTTTAGCTCCTCCTCCATTTGAATACCCGCCTGCTCTGGCTCCTTGTCCTAAACAATGGCACAACATTTCAACTATCAGGCCCAAAATCATGATCAAATCTGTAGTAGGTTTCAATTATCAGCAAAATGCACCATTTAGAATATTTCCTAAACATGAATGTTGAGAATAAAGAATTAAGTAAATTTACCATTGGGTTGAGCACCGTATCCGTTGGGAATACCAGGTCCTGCTCCAAGACCTCAAATCATAAAGAACGATCAGACTAACTATTATCAACAATAAGGTTATTTTGTATTGGTACAGAATATACTCTCATACCAACAACTGAGTTATAAGTACCTTTAGTGTTTGTGCCAGCAGATGCTCCAGCAGCTGCACCGTAACCTGAAATGACAATGTCTTCACTTAATGTTTATCAGCTGCTTTGATTCTATGTGTTTAATATTTAAGTCAATGTAGAAACAAAGCTCACATAGGGTTAAAAAGTTCTACCTCCTTCCAGTTTTTTAACTGAACCACTTAAAACTATCCCAATTTTAATGCTCCAATTTTAATGAGAGCATGGAAAAAGACCTCTTATGAAGACTGGGATGCAGAGCCTTGTAAGGTGTCCTCTTACGAACAAGTCTACTATCGAAGGATGGACAGGTGGGAAGATTACAATTAAAAATGGGGGAAACACAAAACCAACATACAATGATGCAATTTGTAATGCCTTTAGAGTGGTAGATGCTTATCTGTATTTATATGTATGTACTATATTAATTTATACATTTTTTTCTTTTCATCCATTTTAATCTAATTTATTTATATTTATATACTAGCGCTCAAAAGTTTGGGGTCCCCCAGAAAGTGTCTGTTTTACATGAAGAAAATAAAACTGTTTTATTCATGAAGTTAGCTACAAAATGAATTGTATACTATAGTAGTATAGTTATAGTAGTATAGTGTAGTATAAAATATAGTAAAGACATTGACAAGGGTAGAAATAATAATTTTAACCTGTACAAATCTCCAACTTTACCTCTAGATACTCAACTAGCCTGAGGAAGTATCATTTTATTGCTTCTCAAATCAGCACAAAACAGTTTTCAGCTGTGCTAACATAATGCACTGGCTCCCGGTTCAGTTCCAGATTCAATACAAAGTCCTCCTGGTAACTTTCAAGGCTATCCACAACCTTTCCCCCCCATATCTGTCCGACCTCCTCCATGTTCCCACTCCCTCAGATCCTCTTCCTCCATACACCTGTCTGTCCCCTCCGCCCGTCTCACCACCATGGGGAGCAGAGCATTCAGCCGCTCTGCTCCCCGCTTCTGGAACTCACTACCACCACAACTCAGGAACATTGACTCACTCCCTCATTGCAATTCACAACTCAAAACACATCTGTTTAAAACTGCTTATTCCCTCTGATCACAATTACCCTGTCCAATCTATCTTTTGTATTGTATTGTTATTAATTCTGTGTATTTTATTGTATTTTATTGCTGAATCTTTTCTATCTTTTTTGTACGGTGTCCTTGAGTGCCAAGAAAGGCGCCCCCAAATAAAATGTATTATTATTATTTATTATTATTAATGATCAATCAGCATTTTAAAACTACAACCGTGGATTAACTCAATGTGCCACTGGAACACAGGAGTGATGGTTGCTGACAATATATAATAGATATTTCATCAGAAAATCTGCCGTCTCCAGCTTTAATAGTCATTTACCACATTAACAAGTTTAGTTTAATTTTTTTAAAATGTGCTTTTCTTTAAAAATAAGGACATTTCTAAGTGACCCCAAACTTTTGAGTGGTAGTGTATACATACATATATTACTTAATTACTATCCGGAGCTGTATACTGTATAGAATATTGTTTGTTAACTGAAGAAATTACAATAAAAATGTAAATCACAAAAAAAACCCAATACCTTTAAAATATATTGTACATGCGGCAAAATAAAAAATACATATTTTAGCCTGTGAAAGCTCTTAGATCATTGGAGAATATAAGAGTCCCGGTTTACCAGGTCTTGGTATTTTCATCCATTGTCCATTTGGTAGTCCTGATGGTCCACAGTCTAAAAACCCAACGTGAACATCTATTAGCAGCACAATTAAAAAGTAACATATATGTACATCCATACAACCGAACAATCAACCTCCAAACAAATAGATTTTGTGTTTCTGTAATTTTAGGTTTAGGTGAAATGAAATCCCAACAAATGCTGCACAATGTTATTGAGATTAAGAGGTAAAAGAATCACATCTTTGTTATCTTGCAAGGTGCTCAAATTTACTAATGAGTAGTTGAATAATGCATTTCTGTGTTCTTCTGAGAAAGCTTGAGACCTCTAGTGGCCATAGTAAAATGAACTACGCAAATAGAATGATTATAATATGTTATTTTGGGAGTCATTGGTAAACAACCTTAGCTAAAATTGTGAGATAATGATGGCGCCACATGAAAAATTAATGGATCACCAAAGTTGTTACACTTCTGTCACATCCTGAAGGGGAAAACAATGTTAGTTGTGCAGGACTTCAGCTCTCAGATTAATTACTGTTTAAAGTAAAGAGTGAAATGTTTACCAGGTTTGGTTGGTTTCGCCCCCTGTCCCTTTGAGGCAGATGCTCCTCCTCCGTTCACTAAAAAATCAGGAGGAACAAACTGACAGATCAGGACTGAGTCATGTGAAATCTGTCATTAAAGTGTCATAGTATGATATCAATAGACATTAATGTAAGAAAATAATAAATCAGTGGGTTAAGTCACCTCATGCACCATGAATACACCACATTTGACTTCATCAGGATTAAAACAAGTACATAACACAAGGAGCAAACCACAAAGTAACACACTCCAAACATTTAGTCAAGGAACACATTGGGAATAGTTTGACGTTTTGGGGAATACGCTTTTTTTCTTGCCGAGAACTCGATGAGAAGCAACAGTTAGCTCAAGCTCACTAACACGTTATGTCTTGATGTTTGTGTACTAGTCCAGTACTAACCTTAGATATAATCTGCTCCAGGGTCATGTTTAACAGACAGATTTAAGAGAGATATACTAATTTTAAAAAACGCTCTGCAGGAAAGCAAATAAGCATATTCCCCCGAAACATCCTTTTAAAGTGCCATGTTGATTATTTAAATATATGGAGTTGGGTGAGGCTTTCAACAAGAAAACAGAGATTAACACATCCAAACACAAGTTATTGGTCATTTCCTGGGACAACTCCAAACAGAACATGCAACACAAAAAAAAGAAACAGGATGGTAATTATACAGAAATTTGTGGAGCTAAAACAATTACAAACATGAGCACTGGCTAGGATTCACTTTGAAGTTAATACTTGGCTTATCTCGCTCTGTACGAGTCATTAAACCTGTGAATTTAACATAATAAATTACCTGAATGGGTCTAGAACTAGAAGTGTGAATCAGCAGAGTCTGCATGATACGATTTTATCCCAATGCTTGAGTCACAATACGATATTACTGCGATGTTAAGCAGTTTGCGAGTTTGGTGAGTATTGCGATACAATGTTTTGCGATTCAACTGTTTAACTGCATTTTATGTCCACAAATTAAATTCAATCAAGAATTTCTTTGTCAAATAAGAAAAAATAATCAGTGTATTCATATCACATATCATCATAGCATGACATCAGAGGTCACATGACCACTTTGAAAATCACAGTGAAACATAAAAAAAAATAGCCTAACTTTGCAGTGTTATATTGTTATTTTTCGTTAACTGCCCGACATGACATCCTGGCGCACATGGTGCCGATAGATCCTTAGATGTTCAAGCTTCATATGATACCAGTGTCTCCAGTATATTCATAAAAATGAGCTGGCTACTGCCTCCAGCAGTGGAAATAATGGCAGCCCGTCGAACGCTAAATATCGATACTTGGCGGCCATGAATCAATATATTATTGCCACGCAAAATATTTCGATACTATGTATACTGTACTGTATCGATTATTTACCCCACCTCTATCTAGAACGGTGTCTGAATGTTGATATTGAGAATGCGATTTAGATGACCAAAGTATTTTAGGTTAGACTGAATCAGAGCCAGTAAAACAACACATATCTTTCAGTGTGTAGTGTTCACAATTTAGCAACAGACTCAGGACAAAGTTAGGACAAACACAAGATTCAGTCAACATCTACACATGCATAGCTAGTAAACAAACCCAAATCAAGATCTAGTTTACCCCCAGTTTTTCCTGCAGGGAGACCTTTGACCCCGAGCCTGTCAGGTCCCGCCTCAGGCTGACTTTTGATGTTTGCTTCTTCAACCGTGACCTCAGGCACACCCACCACCAGCGTCTCTTCAGGGGTGATGCTCCCTGAACTTTTAGCTGCTACTGTTTCAGGAACAGCTTTGGTTTTCAGGGTTTTGGGGCTTTCGGGGGCAGCGTCCCCCTCACTGGTGCTGTCTACCTCAAAAACAATGTCCGTCTCTGCACCTTTTTGCTCAGGCACAGCACTTCCAGTCACATAACCTGGAGGTCATACACTTCATCAGCATTTTGTTTGGATATTATTACTGATAACGCCCTCGTACATGAAAACACACATGCACATCTATATACAGTCAATCTAGAAATTCAAAAGTGACAGGTGAGAAAACATTTTTCATTCAGCACACAGCAGAATTGCTTCAGAATTTGTGGCAACATTGCCACAACAACCAGAGTCAGATGATGTTTGCAAATGTACAGTACACAATTCATTTAAAATAGAGACTTTTTGCTACATTAATTCAATGTTAATTACTACAACAGTGCAAAACATACTGAGCAATGTGAGATACAGATGTATCTGAGATGTGATGTGATGCCGACTGCAGATCAAATTTCCTTTGGGGTAATAAAGTTGAGGTTGAAGTTGGAGAGTGTTGTGATACAGTATTATCGCATGTTTTTATGTTTTCACTTCGACTTAACACAAACAGTAAATACGTGGCTCTTTTTATTTAAGTACAGAAGCTGAGAACAGCCACGGCTGCAATTTTTTTAAATGCCATTATCAAAGTTAATAATTTTGCCTTGTTGAGATAACCAAAACATGTTTTCTTGTGATAACAGGTTCATTTATGGTGATTCTCGAGAAAACAAAAGACAGATAATAAAACAACTTTATGGGATTATTATGGTAGTATTGATGATGACTGTGATATTTAAAAAACTAAATGTTGATACCATGTTAATGATATATGATAATATAGTGGAAATAATCCAGTGGTGTTCAGATTATTTCCATTTCTTTCTGTTCTTGCTACTTGAACTCTTGATACTTGAAGAGTATTTTTAGTAACCTGAGTAGCAGGGGTGGAAAGCAACTAAGTACATTTACTCAAGTACTGTTCTTAACTACAATTTTGAGGTATTTGTACTTTACTTGAGTATTTCCTTTTTACGTAACTTTTTACTTCTACTTGACTACATTTTTAGTCAAATATTGTACTTTTAAAAAAATAAATCTTATAACAGTATATCAAGAAATCAAATTAACCCTGTCTTTACAAAATTAAAACACTGCTTACAAAAAAAGCATCAATACAAATAATGTAATAATATATTTAGAATATATATACAATCTGAGTGGGTCCATTCTGCATATTGAGTACTTTTACTTTTGTTACTTAATTTACATTCTGATGCCGATACTTTTGTACTTTTACTTAAGTAAGTTTTGAATGAAGGACTTTTACTTATAGTGGAGTCATTTTTACAGTGTGGTATTAGTACTTTGACTTAAGTAAGGGATCTGAATACTTCTTTAACCACTGCTGATCAGAGTATACATTCCTGCCAAAACCCCCCACAAAAAAGCCCAGTACAGGTTCAGATTCAGGTGTTGGGTACTTGCCTTGAGGGAGGACTGTGTCCGGCTCCGGTGCAGGGTTAGCCTCGACCACCACTGGTGCAGGTCCAGATGTGGCTGCTTTCGGACCCTTGCCCTGTGGGCCCACAGGTGCTGGTTCAGGTGTGGGTTCAGGTGCAGGCTTTGGGGCTTTGCCTTGAGAAAACACTGGTGCTGGTTCTGGAGTAGCCGGAGGGATCAGTGGTGTCTGCTTGTAGCTTTTTCCTTGTGGCACAGGAGAAGGCAGCTTTTGATATTTCTCTTGTGTCACCATGACGAGGATCCCACTGGTCGGCTCGGGGGCAGCGGGTGCTGGACCTGGAGTTATTGCTTGTGGAGGAGCAACGACCTCCTCTGGAGCTGCACTCGGCTGCTCAGGAGACAGAACTCCACCTTTTAGGCCTTTTTCATTGGACACTCCTGCACCCTTTGTACCCTTTCCACTTGGCATCATGCCGTAGCCTGAAAACCAAACAGAAACCGAACCAAAATGTTATTGGAAAACCATGCTGGAAAAATACTTTAAGCAAGCGTACAGTAAATCTAATAACATCAAAAGTAAAATGTGGAATTACCAGCATTGGCTGCTTTAGCCAACGGTCCGTTAGGTACTCCAGCAGGACCACCATAGCCTGTGAACATTAACATCCTGAATCAAATAAGCACTGCAGACACAGTAAACACATGATTTGCAGATTGCATGTGTAGAATGAAAAACAGACAAAATATTGTTTAAGGTTATATGCATCTTCTATTTTAGTAACATCATTATTCCCTTCTTTCCCTTCACTAGTGTGATTAAATTAATCAATAACATTGTACTTGTAGAGTACCTTAAGTGAAATAATAATAATAATACATTATTTATAGAGCGCTTTACTCAAAGACATTTTACAGTTAAAATGCAGCTACAAATAAAAACAAACCATTAAAATCAACAGCATTGGTCATGCATTAAAAACAGGTGAAGAGGTGAGTTTTGACAAGTTTAAAGGTTAATGGATCTGAGCAGTCTCTGATGTTTTTAGGGATAGCAATTGACAAACTCAGGATGTTAAAAATAGTA
This sequence comes from Centropristis striata, assembly GCF_030273125.1. Lineage (NCBI taxonomy): Eukaryota > Metazoa > Chordata > Actinopteri > Perciformes > Serranidae > Centropristis > Centropristis striata. The sequence continues at coordinate 13,203,487 of NC_081537.1, forward strand.
AAATGTTAACAAAATGAAGCACAATAAAACAAATCACAACAGTAATCTATGGGGGGGGGGGGGGGGGGGGGGTTATAAAGATGAAAATAGAATAAATGTAAATGATAAAACCATAAAATATTCAGAATTCTTACCGGTGCCGAGTGTTTTTGCTCCTTCACCAGGCGACACTGCTCCAACTCCTTTGGTCGTTTGTGGTTTTGAGCCTGTTAGCCCTCCATATCCTGCAAATGAGATTAAAGTAGATTAAGATGTTACATTCCAAGTTTATCAATTAATAAAATCTATGTGAAATAGGACAACAGGAACTTGCCGTTGGGTTGACCTCCGTATCCACCGAGTGCAGCACCATTTCTAACTCCGTGACCTTGAGAGAAAACACAAAAAGTAACCAAGGGGGCAAACTGCAAAATATGGAAGATTTAAAATGCTGAAATTGAAACAAATCAAACAAAGGATTAGGAAAAGTAGTATACACATAATCATTTGCTTTTTATGTAAAGCATTTACTGGGCAATAATTAAAGAAAAACATGAATTAGGTGGATTTTAATTTTTTTTTTATCTTTAGCTCAGGTGTATATGTGAGTGTTGTCCAGCAGAGAGCAGTGTAGACCTGCCGGTACTTAAGATGAGTTTTTATTTAGAAAGTGCATGGGAGCTTTTTTCTTTTTTTGAAATGGAAATGCCAACATAAGAAGAATTCAACTGCTCAACCACAGCATCGGGGAGGAAACAATTATTAAAAATGAAAATAATAACAGCAAATGCATACATAAAAATAAAAACAAAAATGTTCATTGCATTCCACATTATGACTTGTTTTAATGTAGGTATTCTAGGTCTTCCATATACAACAGTAGAAAAACTCCACGTTATTGTGTTTAAAGGTGTGCATTTTAACAGGTTGTCACCACTGGGTTTGGCTCCATAGCCTTTGGTAACACCAGCTCCAGCTGCAGCTCCGTAACCTTGAGTCAAACATAACATTATATAAATATACTGTCCACTGAAACAGCAGAAGGTTCTTCTACATGAGGAACATTTATAAAACAATAAATATGATAAGTTACCATTGGGTTTAGCTCCATAACCATTGGAAGCAGCTCCATTTCCATAACCTATGATTACACAAATCATTACAATAACATCCACATTATATACAAGTGTGTTTTTGTTGTTTTTTTGTTTCACATATACAAAGTGTTACCTGGCTGAGGTCTCAATGCAGCTCCTCTGGTGGCTCCGTATCCTGTCACACATCCAAGAAGGCAAATTACTTTATAGTGACAGTCTTACCATTGGGTTTGGCTCCATACCCATTGGGAATATTACCATTACCAGTTATTATTATCCTATTTGAGAGCTTTGTAACCATTTCCACAATATTATATAAATTACGTTACAACTTGATGCAAGAGATGGATAATGGTTTATATATTCTTAGTCATACTATACTTTGATCAAAAAATAATATCATAAATGCCACTTTTACCTGGTTTTGCTTGCTTGGTAGCTCCGGCACTGGGATATCCATAACCTTAAGAGTTTCACAAACAGCAAGACTTATTAATATACAATAATAACAAAAATGATAAATTGTTTCTTGAATGTTGACTCACCATTTGGCACACCTCCATTCACATTCGGTGCTCTGGCTCCTGCATAACCTTTTATAACACAATCATTTTATATTATCATACTTTAAGTAATGGCCCTTTTTCTTTCAGTGGCTGTGATATATTGTATGGGATGCTTTTTATAATAGGTTTACCATTAGGTTTGGCACCTTGTCCATTGGGCACACCAGCTGCAGCACCATAGCCTGAAATTTAAACAAATATCAAAAGGGTTTGGGAGAGAAGAATGTAATCAAAAAACATGAAAAGAACTACATTTGGGCATATAGTATAGTATAGTATAATATCGAAAGGGTTTGGGAGAGAAGAATGTAATCATAAAACATGAAAAGAACTACATTTGGGCATTTAGTATAGTATAGTATAGTATAGATATTTCTACCTGGTTTCGGTCCCTTCATTCCTCCATTTCCATACCAAGGTCCCAGACCCAAACCAGCACTGCCATAACCACCATTGTAGCCTAAAAATACAGTA